>NC_051218.1:43586699-43701699 GCF_015220715.1 Pygocentrus nattereri | reverse complement strand
CAGATTGTCTTCAGCATGCCGTAACCGAACATGAGAGAGAAAATCCTGGATTCATGTTCATCAGACTTCTTAGAGTACGACCGCTGATCTGGGATCAGTCGGCGTCTTTTGATTTGCTCCAAACCCACGAGTTCTGGGCCCGTGTTTATCCAGGGACTCTGAGTAGGACGCCGATCCGATCTGAGATCAGTCCATGCAGTCTTATACAGTGTCAGGCGTTTCCAGGGTAGCATCGCTCTGCTTTGAGGCAAATCGTCACTGTGCAAAGAAAAACAAGTGTCTCCAAAATGGTAACTTTACAGGAGAGGACACAAGTAATGTTTCGCTGTAAGTTAAGTTAAAGAGATTGTATTCTATGTCATTTTGGAGCATTTATATTCGTCTAATCATCGTGAAAACTTTGCAAACACAAGGTTTGAAGATAAATCAGGAATTTTTTTTCCCAACTTGTCCTCATTACAAATACTTTTCAGGTATTTGACCAAGTGTTTTAAAGCGAATCATTAAAATTTATTTAGTATTTAGCAATTTTATCTCATTGCATCTCTGACATTGAGTTTTTTTCTTTTTGCTCGTGCCAAATAATATTTTTTTTGTTTCGGTCAACTTGCACAGAATTTACAAGGAAACAATAATGTAAAGAGTTCAGCTGTTAAAAGTAACACAGTCTCATTTTTTTCCTGATAAATATTCTAATCTGATTTATTCTCAGTGATGCTTGGTAAATGCAGGGAATGACCTGAAGCTTTAATAGAAGGCGATCGAGTGCACTTGCTGCTACTAACTGCTACTAGAAAACTTTAGTTTTCCTCTTCTGAAAATCTGTGATGTAAATGAATGATTTTGACGTCAATGACCACCAGCAGTGGAAGAGCGCAGGTCAGACAGCGTCCCGTTTCAGTGCTTTAGGGCCTCGTTTTCAGTGCCTCGTTTGCGTAAAGCACTTTATAGAGGCAGTCATTGGTGGAAGCTTATCTTATCTTAGTGTAATTCAGTGGTTCACACATTATGCACAAACTCCAACTCATTGGGCTTTTTATCTTTAAATGGTTTTGTCTTTAATGGTTCATCCCTGAACGAACCATTATTATATAAAAATGTCTTTTTTTATATGATGGCATTTTAGGGCCACTGTTTAAAAAAAAAAAGACTGAAAAATAAAGTTGTAATAATTTGAGAACGTCAAATTGCGTTCTGAGGATAAAGTGAACCGGTTGTAGGGGGGCTGCGTTGGGGCCTTGGTTGCTGTAGTGGCATCGTCAGAGACGCTGATTTAGACGATCGTTTCATTGTGTCCTGTGAAACTACATGCCCTCTATGAACAGCGTAGAGGGGTAACCACTGTAGACGACCCTGCCTGAGATTCTCCTTCAACAACACAGACAGAAAGCGTCCTCCAAGTCCGTCTGGCTCTATATTCTAGATAAACACAGTTTCCTGCTCAGCCGTTTCAGCCGGTTCTGATAAGATAGACTTTTATCCCTCCACTGGGGGAAATTTGCATTGTTACAGCAGAACACACAGTAAGCAGATAAAGAGCAGTACGTAGACAGAGATGTGCATCATACAAAATATAAGCTGTAATTATAGAAATAAATAATATATGTAATGCATTATATAACGAACATTTAATACGAACGGACGATATGAACGTATTGTACCAACTCCTCAACGCCCCTCATTGACATTGACAACATGAGGAGGTGCTGCCTTCCTTTTGTAAGCCCATTTTCAAGTTCAAGTTCAAGAGTTTTATTGTCATGTGCACAGCAGAACAGGCAGTTGCACTGTACAATGAAATTCTTACTTTGCTGTTCCTCCATTCACCATATATACTGAAAAAAAGAAAATATAAGAATAACTCTAAAAAAAGTAGTAAAAGGTAAAAGCAAAAAGTGTACAGTATGTGCAAAGTTGAAATCAAATTAGTTACACGTGTGTATGTGCAAATAAGTGTAGCAGCTGTTCATAAAGTGCATCAAGTGACAGATGAAAACAGATGTAAACAGTATTACTCTGTGCAGTAATAGATGTAAACAGTGTTGTTCTAACAGCAGCAGTGCAGTGCAGGTAAGGTGCAGTTGTTGAGTGCAAGGTTAAATCAGTTCAGATTGGGAGGGGGGAAGAGGTAGTTAGTGAGATTTTTGCAACTTTTCCTGGTATTAATGGCAATTTATTGTCATAATTCTATGACTTTCTCAAAATATTACATTATGTTAATATTTCTCAAAATACAGTACGACTTTTTATCTTAAAACATTGCGACACTGTTTTAAACAGTGGCCCTGAAACGCCGTCGTAAGATTGTCTCAAAGAAAGATCTCAACGCTGTATTAATGAAGAATCACTGATTTCTGAATTCGCCCACTAGGAGAAAAGAGGAGCGCTTTATTGTAAGAAGTTCTGGTGATGAGAAAAGCACGAGTTCTCCTTCTACGCTGACAGACTGGTGAGAGTTCGGACATATAGAACAGAGCTATATAAGAGAGCGACGAGATCTTACACAATGTTTACAGTGGTCTTGTCAAATAATTTAACAGGTATTTTTAAAATTTATTGTTTAAGAAAGTTTTTTTTGAGCCTTCGGTGCTTTAATACCACTTTTTGTCTGATTCCATGAAAAACACAGTAAAAATAAAACCGTTCCTTTGTGATGTTCCTTTTCTTCAGCACTATTAACGGTTGTTGGTTTTCTAGCTGTCCTAAAGCTTCAGCCGTCCTGCTCTCAAGTCCGTTGTTGAGCATAACAGAAACACATCAGAGGAACCGAAATGCCTGTGTGCTCGCACTTACAGAACGAGCGCTATTTTCCCGTGAATCTCAGGCCTGCAGGGCTGCGGTCCTGCCCAGATGAGTGTTTTCCCAGCTGTAACCCACCTGATTCAACTCATCAGCTGTTCGTCCAGGCTTTCATGAGAAGATGTGGGTGTGTTGGAGCAGGAAAAATGCTGTCTGTTGTTTCCAGGACTGTTTAATAGCCCTGTCCCTCAGGGCATATGAACTAAAAGCACCCTCAGAAAGATCAAGGACAAAGGAGGTGGTCACTTCCTCTTCCTGAGCTCGATCCTATGATACGAAGTGATTCATGTGAATGTCAAAAGTTTGCGGCCACTTGGCTTTTTAAAATGTTTTAAATGAATGTGCACATTTCTTTGACTGCAGTAGCTTAACATATTCCCTATCATGTTAAACTACACTGACTGGATTTGAGGAAAACCCTGTCATTATTTCTGGCAGAAGCTAAAAAAAAGCATTTAAACTATACAGGACATTCATTAAAGACCTGTCTGAGCAGCTGCGCTGCACATTCTATATAGGAATGGTCCGTTTTTCCATGCATTTCTCACAGATGTTCCTCTGTGCCTCTTGCAGGACGTCCCAGAGCTGGTTGGAGCATCCAGTTCCTCCCTCAGCAGCTTCGCTTCATTATGCATGGCATCTCATCTGCTGGGCAGGCAGGATTATTTCTTTCCAGCCAAATTGGCTGACGACAGATGTTTGGTTTATTGTTATTAGCTATTTTTAAGCAACAGACAACTTGGACATTGTTTTTTTTTTTTTTGGTATTTACCTAATAAAACATGATTTCAACTCCTTGAGACCACCGGTGGTTCCAAAACGCACGTCGTCATGTTCTTCATAACCTCCGTATTTCATAAGCTCCATTCAGAAGCTGGGCGTCGTGTGAGGCTGTAGCTCTTCTCTCCAGTCTAATAGACGGTGACGTCATTTTAAACCCTTATAATAAAAGAAGCTGAACTTTGTTTTTCTACTGAAGGTCGACCCGTTTTTCCCCAAATCTGGGCTCTAAACTATAAACAGACGGCGTCTCTTCAGTGATCTGCTCTGGAAACATCACTTTTAGAGAACAACACAAAGAGCGTCGGAGATTTTTGGCTTTCAGCAGTAAATTGTGAGCGTGTAGTGATATGTGGAGATCATAAAACACACGTTCTGTTCATTTGAGGGGAACTTTTAGAAAAAAAAATATTAATATAAATAAGAATTTTCTTTTATTTCAAGCAGTTACTTAATAATTTCATTATGATTTCGTCATGTAGATTCAGATGGAAAAACCAGAATATACCGGAATATTGGGGCAGTCGTGGGCTGGAGGTTAGGGAATCAGTCCTGTGACCGGAAGGTCGCCGGTTTGATCACCAGAGTCCATGACTGAAGTGTCTTGAGCAAGACGCCTAACCCCCAATTGCTCCCCGGGCGCCATGGATAGGGCTGCCCACTGCTCTGGGCAAGTATGCTCACTGCCCCCCTTTGTGTGTGTGTGTGTGTGTGTGTGTGTGTGTGTGTGTGTGTGTGATCACTAGTGTGTATGTGGTGTTTCACTTCACAGATGGGTTAAATGCGGAGGTGGAATTTCTCCATTTGTGGGATTAATAAAGTATCACTTAACTAATTCCCTGGAGAATGAGAGGTTAATGGGCTTCTCCAGTAATATGAAACTATAGACTTATTTATTGAAATCTGAAGGAATTAATGTTACATTTAGGTCTTATAAGACTTTGTCAGAACTGCCGTAAATAGTGTGAGTGAACGTTTAGTTTAATAAAAATCTAAAAACATTCTTTAAAAAATGTAATAATATTTTAAACCATTAAAGAAGACTGCTAATGTGGTGCTAATATAACATAGCAGCTCCCATAGATGCACTCAGTCTAAAATTTGCATTATCCTAGCGGGCCAAAAAGGCTTATGAAATGAATGTTTCTTCATAAAATACTGATTTTTAATGAAACATTAATGATAATATGACAAGAATTAGCTGCTGTGGAGGAGCACAGGCCTGTCAGTTACTACACAATTGCCCAATCTTATTTATTTGATCATTTGGTTATTACAGATAACCACGTGACTGTGGCTCTGTCTAACAGACAGGAGGCTGAGCTGGAGGTGGCGGAGATGAAGATGCTGAGATTTTCGTTGGGAGTGACCAGGCTGGACAAGATTAGAAATGAGCAGATCAGAGGGACGGTGAAGGTGGAGCAGTTTGGAGATAAAGCCAGAGAGGCCAGGTTGAGATGGTTTGGACATGTGTTGAGGAGGAATAGTGGAGATATTGGGCAATGAATGTTGGAGATGGAGCTGCCGGGTAGAAGGAGAAGAGGTAGACCTCAGAGAAGGTTTATGGATGTAGTGAAGGTGGACATGGAGATGGTTGGTGTGAAAGTAGAGGAGGCAGTGGATAGGGCAAGATGGAGGCAGATGATCCGGGAGCAGCCGGAAGAAGAAGAAGAATTTGGTTATCACAATTATTTCAGGCAAGTAAACGTAAAATCAGCTTCGTCCCACAAGCCATAAGACTGCTGAACTCTAAATAACATGCTGCTCCAAATCTTTCTTTTTTTGGATTACCTCATACATGAGACCTCCAGTGCAATATACTCACGTACATATACTTATTTAAAAATTATTTATCTGCCGACATACATATGTTTACGTATGCATTGTACCTTGCACTACATTGTATTACTTGTACCACCGATCTCCTCTGAGCCAAGGCAACGAAATCTCATTCTTATGCGCGCTGTACGGTGTTAATTTGAATGACAATAGAATCTGTCTAAGTCTAACAGAGACACAGATATTCTTGAAAATGTGCTTTAACACATAAGTAATGTCTTTGTTAGCTGTGTAATGTTTTTAGCATGTGTTTTTTGCTTATTTTCACTATCAGTAACAAATAATTTTGCTTGAATTTCCACAATTGTGTGTAAGTGTAAAGTTGACTACGTACTGTATGTCTAGGAATGAAGATGGCAAATTAGTTATTTTGGCTACTTTAGGCTTTAACAGTTGCATGCGATGAACAAAAAAGACACATCGTTAATTGCAGTTATTTTTATTTATATATTAATTAGCAGCTAAAATGTCCTATCTAGAGGAGATGTCACAGTATGTTTTTATCATTGGGATACATGAATGTTATTAGTTTAAAAATTCCAATAGTTTCAAGATTCAAATGGCAAATGTGGTTAAAAATACCAAAAATTCTTTATTGTCTTATTAGCTGGTTACTGAGTAGCAACAGGTAAAAGAAAAGCATCTCTCATTTACACGGCTTTGCTGATCAGTGTTGTGCATCGAAGTCACAGCACTGATCAGCAAAAAATTGCTATTGTGGCCGATTCCGATTGGCCGAGTAAGCATTACTGGGTTTTCAAGGTCCAGAGGAAGCCTCTCGCGTTCAGATGGCATCGGTCAGGGACACGGCCTTTCAAACACGGCATTCCTGTCAGACACGTTGTCGTCTGTCCTGAACGCTGTATCCTGTGATGTTTGAAAAGCTTTCGCTGCCTTTCCTCTCTGTACAGTTGGAACAGCCCCAGTCACATGACATGTTTTGTTGATCACATCCTCTACAGAGAACGACTAATTATGGCTCGTTTTCCAGTTTAGTGCTCAATATCTATTTATTCAAAGTTTAAGACTGAAAAAATGCTTTTGCACTGGCCACATTGAAGGTTTTGCTTTTCACCAATATGTTAAATTCAGCAAGCAAGCAGTAACTGTGCATTATAATGTGCAGAATTCTTTTGAGAAACTTATTTTTACTTAGAAAATCAACACGTCATTGACCAGGGGTGGCCAAACTTTCGCACACAACTTCACTACTGTACACTAAAGTTTGGAGTCACTTTTTCCAATGATTTACAACCAATTGTTCTTGTATGGGGCTAGTAGTCAACATTTGGAAGACTTGAAGTGGTGATTTTAAGGTAGATAATTTGACAAGAAGTGACTATTAATGGAAAAATTAGAGTTCTATTAATAAAATAACTTAGTGTTGTTGCTAGAAACTGTATTTCTTGGTGTCTAGCTTGTAGAGGAGAGTGTGGCACAACGTAACGTGAGGAGAAATATATCAAAAAATGATCACAGTTAAAGAAATTCAGGCAGGATTTTGTTTTTGTAACTTTTTTTAATCATAAATGTGGTTACGGAGTTGTATGTAAGTAGAAGGGAAAATATTTTGTTTATCATGGTCATATTTGCTGTTCTACTTAATAAATTAGGCATATTTAATATTTACTACAGGCTCCTTATCATCCAGTTGTGTTCAGAAGTTTGGGTCTGCTGGGCAGTTGAGAAGTGCACACTCTCTAGAGAGACACACTTCTGCACATTTTCATGCACAATTCCTGTTTATTTACTGAATTTCAAATATTGGAAAGAATAAAGCACAAAATTTGGCCTGTGCAAAAGTTCAAAGTTAAGGCGTATTTAATATTTCATGTGTTTTTTTTCTAATGTGTGAAACAAATGAATAGAAATTGTGCACTAAAACTGAATAAAAAAAAATTGTAATTTATTTTTATGCTAAAAATCAGCAAAACATATAATTTGACCAGGGATATTTGAACTTTTAAACACAACTGCATTCATTTTGAAGCATAAATTGTTGTCATTACGTTGGAAAGTTCATCAGGTTCAAAGAAAATAGAGTTAGGTTATAATAATTTCATTTCGCATCGAGACGCAAACGCGTTGTGTCGCTGACACAAACCTGCCCCTTAGTGCGTCACCACTAACCCCACCCATGGGGTCAGTTATATTTACACGCTCTCTGTGCTGTGCTGGAAAAAGTATGGTAGGTGTTTGGGTTGCTTGTATTGATAAAATAAAGTATCAGTGCTGCTCAAACGCTTTTAAACGTATTTTTGGAAAAAAACCGAATGCGTTTGCTTTAATACGACTCGCATAATACAAGGACTTTTGAATGGGAGCAGCTGGATTGGCTTGACTCCTCTGCCTTTATTTCTCTCCCTCTCTCAGTTCCTCCTGCAGGCAGAGGAGGTGTTGCTTTAGGATGTGTGAGAGTCAGAAATAGCTCTGCCTCCTATTCAGACGTGTTGCGCAGTCATTTGCCTATGTGTGTTTGAGTGGTGAAAAGCCTCTTGCTGCGAATCTCTCTGACTGACTCCGACAGTGTGGTCAGGTTGTGTCTGCTGGACTGGCAGAATTGGGTTAGGTGGTGTTGGGTGCACTTCATGCTCGTGTGTGTGTGTGTGTGTGTGTGTGTGTGTGTGTGTGTGTGTGTGTGTGTTGCTGTATACAGTGTTATTTTGTACACTCACATGCTGTATATCTAGCATGCAGTGTGGACCACTAAATCACTCTCCTCCAATACTGTACTAGTCACTCTATTTCTGTAGAGTTTGTTTGTCTCCTTTCTGTGTGGAGTTTGCATGTTCTCCCCATGTCTGCGTGAGCTTCCTCTCACAGTCCAAACACATGCTAAATCGCCCTTAGGTGTGGGTGTGTGTGTGTGTGTGTGTGTGTGTGTGTGTGTGTGTGTGTGTGTGTGTGTGTGTGACTGTATACACCGATCAGGCAGAACATTATGACCAGCTCCTTGTTTCTACGCTCACTGTCCATCTTATCAGCTCCACTTACTGTATAGCTGCACTCTGTAGTTCTACAGTTACAGACTGTAGTCCATCTGTTTCTCTGATACTCTGTTACCCTGTTCTTCAGTGGTCAGTACCCCCATGGACCCTCACAGAGCAGGAACTATTTGGGTGGTGTGTTAGTGTGTGTTGCACTGGTACGAGTGGATCAGACACAGCAGTGCTGCTGGAGTTTTAAAACACTGTGTCCACTCACTGTCCACTCTATTAGACGCACCTGCATTGTTGGTCCACCCTGTAATTGTAAAGTCAGACATGACAGCTCATCTCTTGCTGTACGGTATGAGCTAATTATCCTCTTGTCCTTCATCAGTGGTCACAGGACGCTGTTGGCTTGATAGTTTTGGTTGGTGGACTATTCTCAGTCCAGCAGTGACACTGAGGTGTTTTAAAAACTCCAGCAGCACTGCTGTGTCTGATCCACTCAGACCAGCGCAACACACACTAACACACCACCACCACGTCAGTGTTACTGCAGTGCTGAGAATGCCCTGCGCCCAGTGTGCCGTGCGATGGACTGGTTACCTGTACAGGATGTTGCCTGCCTTCCGCCCAGTGGCAGCTGGGATAGACTCTGGAGGCACCCCCACAACCCAGAATTATAAGTGGATTAGAAAGAGTGTGTGTGTGTGTGTGTGTGTGTGGTTACGTTTGGATTTGACTTTGACAGTCTCAGTTTCCTAATGCTGATATTTGTATAATAAATATCTGCACGCTTGGGTTTTTGTACACAAGATGTTCTTTATGAAGATATTAAAAACATTAAATTAGACTAAAGCTGAATCAGCTGGAGTAAAACATACCGTGGTGAACTGAAGAAGAGGTGTGCGTGTCTACATGTCTCCTGTTTCCTACGTGCCTAAAACATTTCTCACTCGTCCTCTCATGCATGCACTCGCGCAGGTTTAGGTGTGACTGAAATGGGATCACGATGGCTTTGGTGTGATAATCTGGTTCCAGTCTGTACCAATCCATGCTAAGCTGTGATTCAGTTAATGAAGTGGGGATTGAAGCTGAACACACACACACACACACACACATTTTGTAATAATGAGGGTGAGTGTTATGTAATCCTGGCTTGGCTGTCTATGCCTTTGGGATTTGGCTGCAAATATATTGTTTTATTAAATTATTGCAATATTGGTAACTCTCTTTCCTTGCAGGCATTCGCTCCTTCTCCCTTCACAAGCTTTAGATGGTCTAGAACTCTGTTGCTCATCATCTCACTCATTCTCGCTCGCACTCATATTACACCTGTTCTCCATAATCTCCACTGCGATGGACCACGAGTTCCTCTCCTCACTTACAAACTGAAGATTTTAGAGGTCTTCTCCTTCCCTGTAGACCCTCCTGTACTCTCTGGTCCTCCTCAGCTACCTTGCTGACCTCCACCCAACCTATATAGCTTTGTATCAAGCAGTTTCTTCCAGTCCAGCAGTCTGTTTATATAAATATAAACATATATATTTATAAGCAATATATATTCCAGTTTATATAAAGTTTTTATTTTAAAGTTGTTTTTTTTTTACTGTGTGCTGTGAGCATCTTGGCCTGTCACCGTTTTTTTTATCCGACTTACCGAATCAGGCAGATGAACTGAGCGTCTACTGTCCTGGACAGCTTTCATGCTGTCCTGAACATTTTTTTCCAAAACATTAAAAAATATAAATAAACTTTAAAAAAGATCATCTTTAGGTAGATTAACTGTAGAGTTTTAGGCAAAAGTTTGGGCACCCTTTGTTAAATTACGTTTTGTTGAAAATAAATGAACACACTTCTGCGTATTTTAGTGCTGCTGTTTATTTGCTGAGTTTAATATATTGAACATAAAATGTGGCCAGTGGAAAAGTTCTGGCACATTTTGTGCCTGATGGTTTATTTTTTTCTACATGATCAACGCAGAAAAATGTCATGTAGATTTATGGTTTTGGTGTTTTTACTTCAACAAAAGCCCTGAAATGGACTGGCAACCTGTCCAGGGTTCATCCTGCCTTCTGCCCAGTGATCGCTGGGATAGGCTCCAGCACCCCCCTCCCCCCACCCCCCAAAACAACCCAGACAGATAAGCGACTCTGATAATGTGTGGGTACGTCAACAAATTGTAGTTTCACCAAAAACAGAAACGTAATTTTACCAGTTTTCAAACTTTTTAAAAAATGTATTTATTTATTACTTTTCATGATATTTGCTGCTATTATCTGTGTATTTCTGTGTGAATGACGACAGAGGTTTACCGGTCTGTTGTGGTAAAGAAAGAGCTGAGCCATAAGGCAAGGCTCTCGATTTACTGGTCGATCTATGTTCCCACCCTCACCTATGGTCATGAGCTTTGGGTAATGACCGAAAGAACGAGATCGCGAATACAAGCGGCTGAAATGAGTTTCCTCCGCAGGGTGTCTGGACTCTCCCTTAGAGATAGGGTGAGAAGTTCGGTCATCCGGGAGGGACTCGGAGTAGAGCCGCTGCTTCTTCATGTCGAGAGGAGCCAGTTGAGGTGATTCGGACATCTTGTTAGGATGCCTCCTGGACGCCTCCCTTGGGGAGGTCCACCGGGGAGGAGACCCCGGGGAAGACCCAGGACACGCTGGCGTGACTATATCGCCCAGCTGGCCTGGGAGCGCCTCGGAATCCCTCCCAGGGAGCTATTGGAAGTGGCTGGGGAAAGGGAGGTCTGGGCTTCATTGCTCAGGATGCTGCCCTCACGACCCGAACCCCGGAGAAGCGGAAGATGATGGACGGATGGACGGATGGATGGATGGATGGATGGATGGATGGATGGATGGATGGATCGATGGATGGATGGATCGATGGATGGATGGATGACGACAGAGGTGTGTGTCTTCTGTGTTATTAAAGAAAACTGCTGTTGTTCACGTTCATTAACTACACGTTTCCAGCACTGCTGACAAGCAGGTGGTCTTTTTTTCGCTCGTACACAAGATGATTGAGACGTTTTTCATAACACATATTAGTGGCTTTTTCCAACTTAAATAACAGTGTTGATGCTTCGCCCACCTTGTTAGGCCAAGACCTGCAAACTGCGAATCCTCCACAGTGTGGAGAGCTCAAAATCGCCCCAGCGAAGCTGGATGTCCTGCGGTGGAATAAAGTTTTTGGCGTATACTTCGCGCTGCTGGCGTTTTGAAATGCCTCACACTCCAAACAATTACCAACAAACAGCACGATGGGCTAAATTCATGCAGAACTGGGTTACAGCCTTCTTTCCTGCAGCAAGGTGTTCGTATATGAAGACAACATCATGTGTAACATTTACCAAAGTCATGGTCCCCAGAAACGCCAAAACAGGCAAATCATTTTCAACACTGCTTTCCTGATTTAGGCTCTCAGGCAATTGAGCAAACCTGTATGTTTGAGACCTGCAAGGTATTCATGTAATCCAACAAAAGTAAATAGTTATTTTGGTCAGAATAATGCAGAGCAGTCCTTAACCATGTCCCACTGTTGATTCACTGTGTTTTTGGTATATTACAGAGTTGCAGTCATGGTATGTAGCAGAAGAACTGCCATGCTACTTTTTCTCATATTGAGCAGCCCTACTTTGAGAGCATGTCACTTTTGTTTGTATATTTGTGGTGTACTATGAATTGAACTGGCTGTTTTCTTCTGCTTCTTCATGTCAGGTTGATGCACATGATTGATCTGATTCAGAGGTTTTCTGGTAAAACCTCCAAACTTCTGCAGATAAGCTTCTGTTCGTACTTATTCTATTACTCAGATCATCAGGCCTCTGAAATTCGTCAGGGGAAACTTCCATCCACGTTCCATTTAGTCAGGCAGCCCATGTGACAGATCTCCTAACTAGTCCGTGCGGACCCCCAGCCGGCCTACAATTTTGTTCTCTTCCAGCTGTAACACACCTGAGCAGTGTAATTAGCTTCCTGCAGCCCTTGATCACTTGGCTCCTGTGTGAGTTGGAGCTGGCGTTAAACCAAAATGCGGCCTGGTTGGGGGTCCACTAACTGGGGACTGGCTGTTGTCATACTCATCCCATTACAGGTATGGTTTGGCAGAAGATCAGATTGACAGTTTTCCTCTAATGCAGGTACTGATCAGTTAGTTTAGCACTTTTTTAGTATTCAGAAAATATTTTTAGTAAATTCACCTACTTTAAAGTGCACACACAGTTGGTATAATATCTTTATAGAAAAGCATTGCCAATAGATTAGGATGCTCTTCAGCCTTAAGTCATGTGCAGCATCGGCTAGAGAGGCATAAAGCCCCCCGAGGACTGGGCTGTGGAGTAGTGAAACCTCAATGTCTGGTGTGGTGGAGCTGATCCACCACCCAAATATTAACTGCCCTCACAGAGCAGGTACTATTTGAGTGGTGGATCATTCTCAGCACTGCAGTAACACTGATGTGGTGGTGGTTTGTTAGTGTGTGTTGTGCTGGTCTGAGTGGATCAGACACAGCAGTGCTGCTGGAGCTTTTAAACACTGTCCACTCACTGTCCACTCTATCAGACACTCCTACTTTGTCAGTCTACCTTGTAGATGTAAAGTCAGAGACGACAGCTCATCTGCTGCTGCACAGTTTGTGTTGGACGTCCTCTAGTCCTTCATCAGCGGTCCCAGAACGCTGTTGTCTGCATATTTTTGGTTGGTGGGCTATTCTCAGTCCAGCAGTGACACTGAGGTGTTTAAAAACTCCAGCAGCACTGCTGTGTCTGATCCACTCATACCAGCAGTGTTACTGCAGTACTGAGAATGATCCACCACCCAAACAGTACCTGCTCTGTGAGGGTCCATGGGGGTCCTGACCACTGAAGAACAGGGTAACAGAGTATCAGAGAAACAGATGGACTACAGTCTGTAACTGTAGAACTACAAAGTGCAGCTATACAGTAAGTGGAGCTGATAAGATGGACAGTGAGCGTAGAAACAAGGAGCTGGTCAGAGTGTTATGAGTGATGAGTTATGTGTATACACAATAGGGAGTAGCTTGCAGAATTGCTTGTTTATTACACTAACTGGCCACATTATTAGAAACACCTTTTGTTGCTCCACCTTGCTGATGTGCATCTTCTAGCCTTCAATCAGTTGGCCAGACATTTCTGGGTGTCACTGTTGTGTTGAGAATGGTCCCCCTCTCAAATAGCATCTGGATTCCAGCAGCTCAGGGATCAGACGCTGACCAGTGATGAATGGGGTCGAGAGTAGCCGACAAATTGTGAATGACAACAGATGGACTAGTATCTGTAATTACACACCTAAACCAGGCATGTCAAACTGGGGACCTTCAGGGCCGAAGTGCTGCGGAGATTTAATGCTCTGAGTTCAGTTCATGAAGGCCTTGCTAATTAGCTAATGAGCTGAATCAGCTGTGTTTAATGAGCCAGTCTGCAGTGTTTCGGCCCGCGAGGACTGGATCCTGACACACGTGACCCATACTGTGGACCTAGAAGGTAATGAAGGAAGTAGAAATGGCTAGATGTTTCTCATAAAGTGCGTGATGAGTATATATGTTATTTTTGGAGTGCTATAAACGAGCACAACATTAATGTTCACGTGTTCAGAAGTGCCTTCTACATTGCACTGCTGGTTATAGGTCATTACGTTGCTTTGTTATGGCATTCACATTTTGACCCGCCTGATTTGGCTGACCGAAAGCGTAACTAGAAACCGCTTCCCGCATACCAGTCCTCTCCTGTCATACGGTCTTGTTGGGCGAGCTAGAGGGAGTGCGTTTGTGTGTGTGTGTAAGACTCAATGGGGCAACTCCTGAACCCCCAGAAGAAGCACGGAGGAAATAATGGAACAAGTGAGAGTGAAGCGCTCGCTGAATCGGTCTCGCTCAGCTCAACCCTCAGGACTTTCAATCCGAAAAGCAAACAGAGCTAGTGTAGTCTCCAAGGCCGATGCTGTGTTGTAGAGGGACAATACATACTGAGGTTTGGCAGGAGGCTCTTTCAATGCTGGTTAATTGGTGTTTGAGTAACCTTGTTAGCTTCAGGCCTCCATGGTGCACTGCTTCTTTCCGTTCTCGCTCCTCCTGGCTCTGGATTATCTCCCCTGCTGTAACATGAACAATGGAAAAAGCAATAGGCTTAACAGAAACTATATTCAGCCTGATTAAGAGCCGACGGTGAAACAGAGCTTATTCACCTTTTAAAAGTAAGCTTTTTAAATGGTGCTTGGCCTGGGTGTACAGTCCTGAGAAGAAAAAATAATCGGTTTAGTTTAGGGTTTTCTACCAGTATCCAATATTTTATATGGATCTGACTTTTTTTTTTTTTTTTTATACTGCTTTGTCCTTTTGGCTCTCAGCCCACCACAAACGTTGCATTTTGGCCCCCCAAGACACAAAGTTTGGCTATTCTGGCTCTAAAGAACCACATTTTTTTAAGAGAATGCAGACCCACTCACAGGTTTGAACCCGACTGAATGTACGCAGCATGTGGAAGAACATTTAATGTGGGTCATGCTTTGGAGCGCTTCCCCTAATGGATTAATTTGATGATTGCTAGTGCATTGATGGAATATTCAAAGAGAACTCGGTCAAACCTCAGTGAAAGTAAGGTTAGGGTTAGGATTAAGTTTTGGGTTTGAGGTGTAGGTCAGGGTTAGGATAAGGGCCAATGTGAGGGTTAGGATTAGTGTCAGGGTTAGGATTAAGTTTTGGGTTTGAGGTTTAGGTCAGGGTTAGGATTAGGGCCCGTGTGAGGGTTAAGATTAGTGCCAGAGTTAGGATTAAGTTTTGGGTTTGAGGTTTAGGTCAGGGTTAGGATAAGGGCCAATGTGAGGGTTAGGATTAGTGTCAGGGTTAGGATTAAGTTTTGGGTTTGAGGTTTAGGTCAGGGTTAGGATAAGGGCCAATGTGAGGGTTAGGATTAGTGTCAGGGTTAGGATTAAGTTTTGGGTTTGAGGTTTAGGTCAGGGTTAGGATTAGGGCCCGTGTGAGGGTTAAGATTAGTGCCAGAGTTAGGATTAAGTTTTGGGTTTGAGGTTTAGGTCAGGGTTAGGATAAGGGCCAATGTGAGGGTTAGGATTAGTGTCAGGGTTAGGATTAAGTTTTGGGTTTGAGGTTTAGGTCAGGGTTAGGATAAGGGCCAATGTGAGGGTTAGGATTAGTGTCAGGGTTAGGATTAAGTTTTGGGTTTGAGGTTTAGGTCAGGGTTAGGATTAGGGCCCGTGTGAGGGTTAAGATTAGTGCCAGAGTTAGGATTAAGTTTTGGGTTTGAGGTTTAGGTCAGGGTTAGGATAAGGGCCAATGTGAGGGTTAGGATTAGTGTCAGGGTTAGGATTAAGTTTTGGGTTTGAGGTTTAGGTCAGGGTTAGGATTAGGGCCCGTGTGAGGGTTAAGATTAGTGCCAGGGTTAGGATTAAGTTTTGGGTTTGAGGTTTAGGTCAGGGTTAGGATTAGGGCCAGTGTGAGGGTTAGGTTTAGGTTTTGAGTAAATTTGGGTAGGGTTAGGGTCAGGGTTGGGTTTTGGGTTGAGGTTAAGGTTTGAGTTAGGATTAGAGCCAAGGTTAGGTTTTAGGTTGAGGTTAAGATTAGGATTAAGATTAAAATTAGGGCCAGAGTTAGGATTAGGTTTTGGATTGAGGTTAAGAATATGATTAAGATTAGGGCCAGGGTTAGGATTAGGATTAGGTTTTGGGTTGAGGTTAAGAATATGATTAAGATTAAAATTAGGGCCAGAGTTAGGATTAGGTTTTGGATTGAGGTTAAGAATATGATTAAGATTAGGTCCAGGGTTAGGATTAGGATTAGGTTTTGGGTTGAGGTTAAGAATATGATTAAGATTAGGGTCAGGGTTAGGATTAGGTTTTGATTTGAGGTTAAGATTATGGTTAAGATTAGGGCCAGTGTGTGTGTTAGGTGTTCGGTAAGGTTGGTGAGGTTAGGTTTTGCGTAATGTAAGTAACATATTAAAAAACATCTACTTAATGTAAGTAATGTATCACCAGAACATCTACAACATATTTTCTTCAGTGTAGTCAGATGCTGTGCTGCTGATGCTTCACTGATATGTTGTTAATGTGTTACTGATTCTGTTTATTAACCATCCACAAAGGACCTCTCCAAATAATAGTGCTACCGTGTTTTAAAATGCATCTGCAGTAGTCTTCATCAACCAGGTCTCAGCATGTGTAGAGCATGTTCAGTTCTGCTGGAAAAGCATCCCAGGTTCCTGCTCATGAAGCTTCTTGAGAGACTACCAAAAGTGTGTAAGCTGCATGAGGTAAAGGTCAAGAGGTGGGGGTTACTTTGAAGAATCTCAAACAGAAGGCAGTTTTAATGTAACACTTGTTGGTCAGTGTGTAGTCCCACATGTTGTATTGCATAGTTTTGATGGTTCTTGGCTTGGGTGTACAGTTCTGGGAAGAAAAATAATAGGTTTAGCATGGAGATCTACCAGTAACGGAAATGGGTGCCAATGCTGATATCCAATATTTTTCATGGACCTGCCTAGTTTCTGTGCTGCTTTGTCTTTTTGGCCCTCAGCCCACCACAAACATTGCATTTTGACCCCCCAAGACACAAAGTTTGGCTATTCTGGCCCTAAAGAACCGCATTTTTTTTTTTTTTAAGAGAATGCAGAACCAGTCAAATGTTTGGACCTAACTGAATGTATGGCGAGAGCAGGGTGGAGGAGTGAAAGGTAGAGAAAGGAGTGTAGGATCTGGACAGAAACAAACAGCAAATTTTTCAAGAATAGATGAAAAAAGATAGAGAAAATGTTTTGTGACTTCATCTTAAGCGGAATAGGGCAAATCGTGCATGCGCTGTCACATCCTCCGTGTCGGCTGTAGCCCAGGCTGAGGAAGCTGGTCTTTGGAAAAGCTGAACTTTTAACACCATTATTTCTCTCGCTTTTGTCTTAACCTCACAGGCTGCGAAGGCAATGAGCTGGAAAAATACTCAACGTTTTTTCTTCCCCCTGCACTCCCTACATTCTGTTTAATGTCCTTTCAAGTATGGTTAAAACTGAGCTTATATGCTTGCTAAAAAAGCAGCCTCGTCCAAAAAAGGGCAAGAAAATCTCATTAGATATTCATTTTAGGTTTATAATGCAGCACCATCTCTAAGAACAGTGCCATGCTAATACTTAAAACACCCAGGAGGCCCTGCAGAGAGGCTTTCACTGTGTGTGTGCGCACGAGGGCCATAGAGAAACAGTGGAAAAGTACAGCCGCTGTGATATAGCAGCCCACAGAGATGTAGATATGGTGTTGTGGTTCATAGTGCTTCCTTTTTGAAAGTGAGAGAGGAGATAAGCTTTATTGACCCTCATAGGCAAATGCAGTGGTCCCAGTGTGAAGGAGCGTATAGTATGTAACGACATGCAGTCTCCAAACGGCTTGCACAAATGAGAAGTGGACGCAAGATTGTGCGGTCAGTTGTGTTTTGGACATGTAAATGAGTGACCAGTGATTGGTCATTCTTCCAGAACAGCCTGAATTCTTCATGGTATGAATTCAACAAGGTGCTGAAACGTTCCTTAGAGGTTCTGGTCCATGTCGACATGATTGCCTTACATAATTGCTGCTGATTTCTGCCTGTCTACCACATCCCAAAGGTGCTCTAATGGATTCAGATCTGGTGACTGTGGAGGCTACTGAAGTGCACTGAACCCATTCTGATGTTCGTGGAACCAGTTTGAGATGCTGTGCTTTGTGACCAATGCATTATCATACTAGAAGTAGCTTTAAGAAGGTTGTGAATTGTGGCCTTGAAGGGATGAACATGGTCTGCAGCAGTTTGGAGGGCCCAGTGTGTGGCTACAAAACACCACCATCTGTAAGTCACAGCAGAAATCCAGATTAGTCAGACCAGCGCAAAGGTTTTCCAGTTTTCAACTGTCCAATTCCAGTGAGCCTGTGTCCACTGTAGCCTCGGTTCCTGGCTGACAGGAATCCAGTGTGATCTTCTGCTGTTTGACGTGTATGTACAGCAAAGCTTTTCTGTTGCCTATTTTATATCGAGTGGTTATTTGGGTAACTGTAGCAGTCCTGTGAGCTCAAACAAGTCTAGCCATTCTCCATTGACATCTCTCATAAACAGTGCGTTTCTGCTGCTCACTCTACAGACTGTTGTGTGTACATCTCAGTTTCTGAAATACTGATACCACCCGTCAGATGTCAGCAACGATTTTACAGTCAACGCCGCACGCTTAGATCTGTTGTTTGGTGTAAACATTAACTGAAGCTCTTGACCCGTGTCTGCATGGTTTTATGCACTGACCTGCTGCCACATGATCGGCTAATTGGATGTTGGAATGAGGTGTTCCTAATAAAGTGGTCAGTGAGTTTATTAGAGCATATGGTCAGTTACGTAGTGAACTTATAACCAGTCATATATGTCATTCACATAAAGTAATGAATATTGTTATATTAGCACAAAAAAAATGCAGTGTCACAGTGAATTGTTTAATGTTTTGACATATTTTATTACTTTATTTTAATATAAACTGTCCTTGTTTGCCAATTAGATGCAAGTTTTTGGGATAAGCAATTCTCAGTCAGTAATAAAGCCTTAACTGGCAAAATCGACCCATCAAAATATTAATCATAAAATGTTGTAAAATCTGATTGGCTAAGCCATGTTGTCTGATAAACCCACCTCTTTGATCAAGAACTCTTGTTCATCCATCCATCCATCCATCCATCCATTTTCTAAGCCGCTTCTCCGTCAGGGTCGCGGGAGGATGCTGGAGCCTATCCCAGCAGTCTTCGGGCGGAAGGCAGGATACACCCTGGACAGGTCGCCAGTCCATCGCAGGGCCTCTTGTTCATTGAAATAAATTATTTTGTTTAACCGATTGGTCGAACAGTTGTATATTTGTTGGTTCATCAGTTAATTATTTAATTCCCTGTTAGCAGTAAATAAAGCAGCGGTGAAATGCATTTAGGAATGAAAGGGCAATAGCAGGTCAGAGATCTGGAAAATATTACTGTTTATGGCCGTCAGCGCAGTAGAAGGTTTGAACTGTCCAGTATTGCACAGAATAGGATGTCCGGAGCTGCCCTAGTTTACACCTTGTGTGATAGACAGTCCAAGAATGGAGTTTCAGCACACGCACTTCCAGAGGAACCAAAGGAATTGACTTCCGCCGAGAGGTGATGAGTCAGATTTAGTCCTCGTTTGGGAGCGATTCTGCTAAAGCCTTGCAGCGACTGAGCTTGGCTCCTGTAGAAAAGCTTTCCTCAGCGGCAGAAAGATTGCCATGATTAAAGCTTTAATGCCAAGCTGAGTTAGCAGATAGGAGCAGCTAGATTGAAGAATAGACAATATTCCGCAGCAAAGAACAACAAACAGGGCTGTTTTGACATGGGGGGGGGGTTTACCTTTGACGTTCGTTGCATCCTAGTTTGCATGCAGAACACATTAACACGGAAGTTCCTGTGGAGTCTGTTGTGCTGTGGCCTACTTTGCAGAAAATGGGCAAGCTCTTAGAGTCATTGACCTCAGTTTTTACTAACAGTTATTATGCAAAACACTTATTTGAATGAAAGCCATGTGTTTGTCATGTTAGATAAGCTAAACCTCCTGAAATGAGCCCTCATGTATGCGTTGTTTTTTTGTTTTTTTTACTGTTTACTGCTAACAGTGGGATAGTCAAGCTGTGGCCTGGTTGCTTGTGTCACTTATGGATGTGCATGTGTATTAAAGTACTCGGGTTAAGTGTTCTATGTGGCAGTGTGCTGAAATTGTGATTCGGGTATTTGTTCGGTTCTGTTATGAACAGTCAGATAGAAGGTATGCAGACCAATAATACAGTGACATGGTGTTTTTTCTTGGGATTATTTATTTATTTATTTTCTCCGCGTCCTCTGAAGCCACTGCATCTCTTCAAACTGCTGCTAACACATCAGTGGACAGCTGAACACACTCGAAGGAAAGCGCCAACCGCCACTTCTGTTATATCAGCTAACAGATGCCTGTGCTGGCTAGTATCTCTACTAGTGAGTAGTAAGTAGTACTAGTAAGTGACGGAGGAGAAGGGGGGCCATCCTACTCACCCAGAGAGAGCGAGACCCACTGTGCTCTCTTGGGCTCCCGGCCACGGATGGCTGTAGCATGACCAGGGACCTAACTTACGATCTCCTGATGATGGGGCCAACGCTTAGATCCCATGCGTCAATCACGAGGCCTGTGGGCCGAGTCAGGGCCATAACATAGTCCTGTTCGGCCTGTGAAACTATTTTAATTTTCTGTTCTTACTGGCCCGTTTCCACCCTGAGATGCTCTACAGTCCCCGGCATGCACTGAAACAGAGTGTGTTCAGACCCCCTTCTCCTCCAACACCAATCTGTGGGCCAGCAGTTGCACAAAAAGAACAGATCTCTGGTGTCTAGTTCAGGCAAATAGGGAGTTTAAGAGCAAACCATTTATTTTTATTTAGAATTAGTTTTGAATGAGGATTCAGTGCCTGTTTTGCTGTTGCAGTTTTGGCGAATTTTGAATAAACAGTGGCCAGTTCAGGTGAAAAAAATGAAATAAAAACACAGCTTGGCCCACAGATATGCTGAGATTTTTAAATATATCGCCCTCTTAGTGTTTGAATTTGAGACCCCTGACATCAAGGTTTAACAGGGTTGTGAAGGTGAAAATTTTGCTAATGTAAGATTAAATGTATGTGTTAAGAATATGTTAATATGTTAAGCAAGGATGGGTATCTTTAGGACTTTATTGATATTCTGACATTGATACTGATACTTATATTGTTTATCAGTAACAATACTTACCAATATTCTTATTGACACTACTCTCCATAATTTGATGCAAAAAATAAATACATGACCACGGAAATATGTGAACAAGTTCACTTGTTTCCTGAGTTTGCTTGTGTGTATAATGAGGGAGCAACCGACTTGGGCTAAAACTTAGGCTACCTAGAAGTTGGCAACTTCTGCTGGCTCCCAGTCATACCTAAACCAGCTGGACTTCAGTGTAGTGAAGGGCTGTAGGGCTTTCACTGTAAACGCGGCCACAGCCCTGTGACATTCTGCTGTTTTACTGTGTCATTTCCCCTCGTCTTGTGATGAACAGTGGGTGTAACTTGGGTGTCTGACTTCTGCTATCCACTGAGGAAGCTGTGGCTGCGGCTTGACTGATCTGTGCTATCAGCTAGAAACATGGATTAGAACAACAGATGCTAACTCTGTCCTGTGTTAATAACTACAGACATATTTTTATTACAGTGATATTAGTGTTACCTTGACTTGACCAGGCTGAGACGGTCAGCCTGTTTAGTTTGGCAGATCCCATCAGCATCAGAGCTGGGAGGCTGCACTGGGGCTGTAGGTGCAGCAGCTGCTTTGCTATAGCAGTCAAACATGCTGCACTGCTTCAGATTCACACACAGTTACTGTTTTATATCTAGCTGCATTTTCATGAACTAAAGTGTGCCCACACTTTTGAACATTTTACACTTTCAGCCATGACTGTGGAGCACAGAATGATGCTCAGCTTTCAGAATGATTAAGGTTGTGTTGGCATTATTATTTCATAATGTGCTACTACAATATGGTGCGAGATTCCAGTACACACAGTATGCAAAATACCCCTTCCGAGGTATTCCGAGGGTCCCATGTTGGCTGGCTACTAACTCACTTGCTATCGCAGCACAGATGCTACCTCTTTTCTATTTCTAGTTTGGTAATGAGCTCTTCCACACATTAACTGAGATCTTACATGATTCCTTTTTAAACGAGTAAATGTTCAGTCTTTCCACCAAATCTTGGGAAATTGGGCAAGTTTTGAAATTATGCACCACATATTGTAAAAGTTTTTCAAAGATATCCTGTGACTAGTTACAGTTGCTGGGCTATGAAGGACCGACTGGGTGAACCGGTTTACTACAGCTCCACCCTGAGGCAGAGCAGTGCTGCATCTCTAGTTAGTTAAGAACACCAAAGACAGAAGCTCACTGATTTTTGGGTGTAGCAGCTAAACAAAGACCTTTCCCTGAATTTTCTCATAGAGTCTAATGTCATCATTTTCAGCAACCCCCTCCCGAATTTAGATTTTGAGACCTTCAGGGGGTCTTAATAAGGGTGTCCCGTTTCCCGTCAAGACCCCCTATATTACACACCTTTTATACACATATAGCTGACCTATCAGAGCACTGATGCACACTCATAGTCATGCTACATGCTGAAATTCCCTTTTAAGTATTTCAGAATCCGGCAGAGCATGACATGTAATGCTTGAAAGAGCACCGTGTTCAGAAAACAGGACAATATAAAGTTAAATACAGTTTTAAGTTTAAAAAAACATTAATACTAAACCAAACATGGCCAAAGTGGCCAGCAGTTAGTAAGGGGAGTGGTTTGCCTCACTGTAATGCAAATGCAGCATTAGACGGAAATGACACCGATTTCTGCGTAATTCATTGGTTGAGATGTAAACGAAGTCACTCAGATGTGAAATACTTCATTGCAGAGAAACTCAAAGACTCCGATTTCTTTACAGTGGTGGTGATAGGAACCAGGGGCCCCCACGCTCACAATGCAGATATAGACATTTTATTTACTTTCCAGGGCCTAAAGTGGAGCTACACAAGTCTTTTTATATAACCTTAACAACGCCCTGTGTATACCTCTCCATCATGAATGGATTATCATCATTTTTTAGGTCTGAGTTTTCTCTAAAAGCTCTTTTAAAATGAAAGTGTTAGGCATCAGGCATTACTCATTTATGTGGGGAAGACATTAAACTCTTCAGACGTCTGGTTCCTATCACCGTCAATGGGGTAATTCTGCACGTTTCTCTAGAACGGGGCATTTCACAACAAATCGTTCTCAATGACTTTGTTTCTATCTTCACCATTGAACTATGCAGAAATTTCAGAAAATCTGTGTTTAACATAAACAATGCATGGCTACTACAAATTTTGAAAATATATAAATAAACTTCAGCATAAAACAAGCACACAGGCTTTCCCTACACTCAATCTTAAAAGTTATTTCTTTTTGGTTTTTTTTAAATTATTATTTTTAGCAGTTTACATTTAAGCAATCCTGAAATCTGGGGGTGCTGCAGCCCCCTGACCACCCCCACTTCACCATGCTGTGAGCTGCTAATTTTTTTAGCCTAGTGCGCCATGGGCTTGACATATCTGTGTATAGTGGTACATTCATATATGGTGAAAATAGCAGTAGGACTTTTAAGAAACACTATAAAGCTCAGCTTATTGTGAAAAACGCAGTAGCCTCCAGGTTGAGCCTTTGCAGCAGCCTTTTTCATTCTTGTTTGTACCTGGTTCATTATGAGGCTCGAGTGCACCTTTTTCACTATTTGTTGTTACTGCTGGTTCCAGTTTCCCTGATCCAATTAAACCCAGTCTTGCTTTATAGTTCCCCGTCATTTCATTAATGATTGCAGCCATAAATATTAAATGAGGATTTAAAACTGGTGAAACAGCAACATGATATTTGCAGATAATATTTGCAGTAATTCCACATTTTAAATTAAGTAAAGGAGGCAAAAAAAGTCCTTTGGAGTAAACCAAAGGTTTGCTTTCAGTGCACGAGTCTTTAAAGAAACATTTTTGTAACTGAGCTCTGTGAGTGTGAAGAACATTTGTAAGTTTAAATAACCACCAAGTAATATGAAGGTTCCATACCAATGCAAGCTTCTTCCTAGAACAATACCTCCCAGCCGATAACCTTTATTTTTAGGAGTTCATGTGGTGTACCTCAAGTACCAATTCTGACGCCTTTTTCTGTTCTGTCATTTAAAACATCTCTGAGGTAAAAACCCTACATCTTAGTGATTTAAATGGTGTAAATGGTACTCAGTATATCTCTGTTGATTGTATGCCTCTACAATCCCCCTGCAATTTGCTATAATTAGTTATAATTAGCTAAATTACACTTAACTCTGTTATGTTACAGCCAGCGTTGCTGTGCAGAGTGAGTCTGCTTAATTGTAGATGCCCTTCTAGTGGAGTGTTCTCTGTTCAACAGTGATGAGATCACCGAGGTGACATTGGAGAGGAGGCGACGGCCGGCCTGCGCCGATATGCTGCTATTAATTAATGAGCGCTATTAACAGCTCGCAATATTTTTAATTAAAACCAAGCATAACTCACCTGCTCACAGAGATAATGACTTTGTCTAACTTGCTTAAAGTTTTCCTCTCTTACTTTTCACAGTGTTATATATCCTACGTATCCTACTTTGTCTTCTTTATGTAACAGTCATAGCCTGCTATACAATATGGTCAAAAGTATGTGGACACTTGACCATCACACCTAAATGATCTTGTTGGATATTCTGCTACAAAATCATGGACATTAATATGGAGTCTCCACCGCTCCCTCCCTGCAGCTGTAAGAGCCTCCTGTCATCCGAGAAAGGCTTTCCACAAGATTCTGGACTGTGTTTTTGGGAATTTGTGCCCATTCAGTCAAAAGAGCGTTTGTGAGGTCAGGCATTCCACTGATATTGGAAAAGAAGGCCTTGCTCACAGTCGACTTTGATCTGTAACCTGTTGGCGTTGGAAGTATATAGTTAGTTATATGAAGTACAGCGATTAAAGTTGTTAGTATATAGGTGTTTAATCTGTCTCGGTATGCTGTTACATTCTCCTTCACTGCAAACAAATATTTTGCTGTTGGCTTTATGCTTTCCAGTAGGTAGCATTTTCCTGGTATCTGCCAGAACATCAGTCTGCCAGATAACGCAGCATCATTGGACATGAGCGTGCTTGGATGAAAGCACCAACCGCTAGTTCTGATACATCAGCTAACAGGCAGCTGTGACTGTCATTCTACTGCCTGTGTTTGTCTATGGAGATTCCAAGGCTATGTGCTTGATTTTTCACTGCTGTTAGCAACAGATGTGGCTGAAACACCTGAACTCAGTATTCAGGAGGGTGTCCACATACTTTTATAGTGTATTGTGTATTGCATAGTGAATTTCTCATATTAGATATGCATGTCAAAAGCTTGCTGTCCCATGAACTTTACAAGTAATGTTTATTTTTCTGTTTCTTTGCATTTGTGAACATAAAACTTCTATTTACTTGCAATTTGTGAAGATTTTGCAACACTCAACTGTTTTTCCGATCACCACCAACAGTAAAAATTCTGACTCAAGTGTCTCTAAAATGGGGCATTTCACAACAAGCCATTCCCAATGAATTTGTTTACATCTTTGCCATTGAATTATATATATATATAAAATGTATATGTTTAGTTTCCAGTTTCCCCACTTACCAAATAGAACAGGCCTGGATGACGTCGTCTCAACATTAATGTATATGAAAAAGGCGTAATAGCACAGTGGTGTCAGATCACTGTAAGTCTCTTATTCCCCTTCTCCAGAATTAAGAACCGACAATAAAGCCATTTAGAACATAAACAGTATGAAGATGAGTGAGATGTCATCTTGGGGGGGGTTCGCTCATCAGTATGCGTAAAGCATGGACTTTGTGTATCTAAAGAGAAGCTTTACGATATACCCAAACGCAAGTCCTTTGTGCAGCAGATGCAAAGACCAGTCTCTTCAGGGCCCATATTGGATATTCTCTCAACTCTCTCAAAGGTATTTGATGTTTCTCTCCATCCATCTCCATTAACAGCCGTCTGTCCTCCTAGATATCAGGATATCAATTAACTGTCATTGTGTTTGCCTGTTTGATTGCTTGAAGATTGATCTTACTGAAAGAAAAATGTGGAACACTTCCACTGCATGTAAATTGGGTAAGAGACCTAAAGCAGTTCTTACAATGAGAACTTTACAGCGCTATTCTGCTTTATTTCCATTTGTAAGTATTAAAAATGCATACATGGGAAACAGAACATCAGAAACATACAAAAAGGAACAACATGCGCGCATATATATATATATATATATATATATATATATATATATATATATATATACACACACCCCCACATGCAGTCACTATTTATCCATTTATCCATCAATTTGAAGGCTTTGCACAACACTAAGGAAAAATAAAACTCTTTTTTTTGTTCTTGTGTTCTTGACTTAATAGATACATATCGCCTCCCAGAACGTGAAAGAACAAAACATTTATTTGCAGTGTGATTCCAATCCCTCTCATTATTTATTGCTCACTAATAAACTCGTTCATGGGAACCAATGAGAAACCTCAGCTTTCTATAGTGCTTTCCATTCAGAGCTGTTCAGACTCCCAGACCATCACAGAATAAGTTAAAAGCTCACTGTAGTACAATAATAGAAAATGCAGATGCTTTTGAGCTGTCATAAAGAAAGATCAAGTAGAATCTCCTAAAAACTACTAAAAATCTAAGATAACTTTTTCTAACTCACATCAGTTTTATCTGGCTTCAAATGTGATCCATATTGCCAAAACCAAATATCATCTCTTGTTTTTTTAATACTAGCCATGTTTACATGCAGCCCGTTAATAATCCGACCAGTAGGTTGGGTTTGCTTGGGTAATCCTGTAAATAATCCTTTAAATAGAAGAATAATATCCGTGCGAACGCCTGTATCTGATTACCTTCCCTATCGCAAAGTTTAAGTCCATTCTGCATGTGCGTCGCGTCGTAGGGAACGTCTATACCGTTCAACGCGGCGGAGCAGAAACTGGTCTGCAGAGGAGACGACGTTTTAGCTCTGATCTTTAAAAGACGGCGGTGGGACGGACGTCCAGCTTATGTGTCTCAGAACACGACGTCTTCCACTCGGCTTTCTTTAATAAGGACATGCGAAGGACGTTTTCCTGAGTCTGACACAAAAATGGGATAAAATCAGTGAGATGTGCCATCATTCCCAAGATTGTTCCCTGTTGCCAGTTGTTCCTTCAGTTTTTACATTTTTGCATGGGTAAGATCTAAACAGCTTTCTATTATTAATGTCCAAGAATTTTAAACATTTATCAAGCCTAAGTGTCCCACAAACCTCTGACAAGCAGTGAAGATGCTCTTGGTTCTACTAGGCATCCTCCAGGTCTGTCACCTTCTCAGCTGGACTGTCCTGATTATCAGTCAGACAGTGACTCTGGAATTTGCCACACCTGCATTATTAGCTCCTCCTGTTCTTCAAAGAAGTTCCAGCTTTGGGCCATCTGGTCGCAGAGGCAGCGATAAAGCTGTTTTGTAGTGTTTCTTGTGACTGATGATTATCGAGCCGGCTTTGCCTGCGCTGTGACGGATGAGGTGTTGTCTCTGAGCCATCGTGGAGGCCGCGATCGCAGCCGCATCTCTTTTAATCTAGACCGCAGCGCGAGGTGGTTTATCTGTGCTCTGACATACATGGAGAGATAGAGGCGAGGAAAAGAGGTCACTGTAGAGGACATCCCCCGCTACCGGCACTATATCCACACCCGGTGGGGGTAGGTGTGTGTACATGTGTATGCAGCCTGTGTCGTTATTCTGTATTAGCTAGCTTTTACTGCTGAGAGAAAGAGGTAATTACCCAGTGAACCAGTCCCTGGACACTTCTCCTTTCAACTGTTTTTAACAATGTGTGTGTGTAAATGTGTATATCGCTGCTGTTGTGTACAAAAGGAGAATAAAATGTCAAGATGTTTACTGCTACCATGATTACATCACAAAACGCTTTTCTGAGCATAATATGGATATTATCAGTATTTGAAGAACACTGACCAAGTGCATTTTTCATCACAAAGAGAGCACACTTTACTGCAGGGCAGCGATCGTAAAGCTACACAACACCTACATAAACCCACCAACATATCTGACATGGACCTGTATATCGCTGTCGGATGAAAACGGATGTATATCCAAAATGGTCACTTTACAGGAGAAGCAAAAAACCTCATTTACTTTTAATGTAAGTCAATGGAACCAGACGTTTTTTAAAGTAATTTTGTCCTGTTACTTTTATTCCATTTATCAGGAAATTTACACACAATGTAAAGAACAACGGGTATTTTCAAATAATGTCAAAAACTGAAAAAAAAACGTTAAAAATGGAGATACGAGGTTTTTTCCGACAACAGCGATATACATTTAAAAACACTTCTGGTGGGAGTCATTTGTCATAACGATTGCATTTGCCAACTTTACATCAAAGTTGACAATATTTTTGTCAGATGACGCTGATTTTAGGTTCTCTTGACACTTTCTCGACTAAAATGAATAAAAAAGAGCCATTTTGTCCTTTCAGCAAAAATCCTCCCGTCCATTTTATTGGTTTTACCATCTTGCCTGAAAATACATCTTGATATGTATTTCAATATCTCAGTATCAGACTCGAAATATAATATAAATGAAAACAGTCTTACTTTGTTCTGCTTTAAGCTTCAGCTCAGCTGTAGCCGCTTTTCTCGCATCTCCAGCAGGAAACCTTTCCTCAGAAGAAGAACAGTTTCTTGTAAGACGTCTCTCAACGTTCAACTTTTCACGAGGCTGAAGTCGCTTCTCATTCGCAGCTTCTTGTTTGAATTTTCTCATTCCACCTTCTCTCATTCCACGCCTGAGGCTCCAGAATGTACCTGTTGCACCATTTAAGGTGGAACGGGAAAATTCGCACAAGAATCTGACTTCAGTTTTGCGACTTTTCTATGTTTGACCGTTTCTTGTTGCAGATTAAACGTAAACCAGTCAAATAAGTCCATTAGTCTCCGAGTTATTGATGTTCCTCTTATATCGATCTCTTTGCTGTTTCGCTGGCTACTAGCTAGGCCACGTTCTTGTCGGTGTTGCAGTCTGCGCACCAATCTTGGGTGAATTAGCAGTTCTACATTAACATTTTAAGATTATTTACTGTTAAAACTGTTGACTGATCAGCAGAGCTTAATTTTACTGCGGAGGATGCTTATTTTATGTTTACCTACAAACCGAATTCTGACGTGAAGCCGCAACAGAGCAGTAAAAGAGTCGCATGCGGCTCCGGATGTCCAAAGAAAAACGTGCATCTCCAAAACGGTAACTTGGCAGGAAAAGGCAAAAACTTTTTTATTCTGAGTTCATATAAACAGATTTTTATTCCAAGCAATGTTTCGAGCATTTCTATTGGTCCATTATTCCTCAGATGTTCACACAGCATATCGGGCAGCTGATGTGTTTAAACGAGGTAGAAAATTGACGAAAAAAAATTTAATTTTTATTTTTGGCGCTGTGACAATATGTAGGCGCCATGTAGCCTTATGAACACTGTCCTACAGTAAAGTGTTACCAAATAGTCTCTGACACCACTGGTGTTTGTGTCCGTTTAAACCTCAGAAATACGTTTTGTGTCCTCTTAAGTTTTGGGACGTTATATTTTTTGCCATATCGCTCATCCAAAGTGGTTATAGTATGATCATATTCATTCGCGGTAATGCAGAAGCATCTTTAAAACAGTCTGAGAAGTCTCAGCTTTCTCAGTTGTTTTTGTTTAATTACAGTGTAGCTTGTTTTTATGAAAGAGCCAAATGTCACGGACATCAAGCACAAACCTGGTATTTGATTAGTTTTAACTGTAATATATGTCAGTGTGATATAATTTTATTCCTTCTCATTTTGGACCATGTGTCCTCCTCAGTTGATCGAGAAATGCTCACATGGTGTAAAGGGCTGCTGACAATTTCAAATGGCGCGAGAAGAAAAAAGAACGTTTTCATAAGACTGATAATATGCACTTCTGCCTAAGCTAACGGAGCGAGTGAGGGGCCTCGATGCTTTTTCATGTGCGTTTTTCCGTTAGAGGCCCTTTTGGCAGAAGCATAAAGAATGAAAGAGGGACGAGCTGGATGGAGCAGGAGGAGAACACACTCACAGTTGTCTCTGCTGGTCGCTGTCAGCAGCTCTGTTTGGTGTGCTGGTAAAAGCGCTGCTTAAGTGCTGCTACTGCATCTGTAAAGCGCTCTACAGGGAGGAGGAAGCTGCACTTGTGAAGCTTTGCCTCACTGAGCTTTCCCCAGTTTAGTAGGAACACGAGCAAAACACCATTTTGCAATTATATCGCAGCATATCACGATCGCAGCGTGCCTTCTAGGAAGGGATGAGCGATATGACGATGAGCGATCGATATCACGATCATGATACACTTTACATACTGTATGTTGTTGTATTTGGAACGTTGACCACCCACATGTTTAATAAAAATCTGGCCTTTGCCAGCTGATTCTACGTCTCCTAACGTGATAAGGAAGCTTCTCCAGTTTAATGCTTATTTGAAATCGGAGTACAGAGATGTAGCCTCCTGTAATCTCCTGGGTCCCTTCTAGACTCCACCCTTCTTCATTTACAGATGAGCCCTTTATTTCAGAGTAAGCAACATGGATTAATATCATGAGCTCTTAGGTCATTGACTTTAGCCTGGATTGACAGCAGAGAATTATATGAATACAGTGGAGTCATGGTGAGTCATACAGTGTATTAAACTACCCGATTTCACCCCCGGGATGACGTCAGAAAATCACAGCTCTCACCAGAAACCAGTAGCATTTAAGAGGTTAAGAAGGGATGGTTCCCACTTAAAGTCTGCAGAGTAAAAAGGCCTTTTCAGCTTTTGTTTATTCTCCTACAAAGTCGTCTCAATCACTCTAGAATGAGCTTTTCAAGTCATCTGGGAATATATATAAATCTCTCTAATATATATAGTGTATATATAGTGTGTGTATGTATGTATGTATATGCCATGTTGGAGAGGTCAAGATCTGCTTGTGAACAAATTCACTTGCACTGAGAGACGAAGAGTCTCAGGATTAAATCAGCCACAGCTTCATTATTACTCCACCAATTTTCACCAGATTTTAACACGTTTTGTTATAATCCTCACAGATTAATCTAGACTGAAGTGACTGCTCTCGGCAGCTTTTATTATTTTAATAACTGGTTGTGATAAGTAGCCGTCTGGATCAGCAGGACAGTATTCAGTCTGCACCTGATGTTAAAAACCGAGTTTAGAGCGAGAAACACAATCAAAACACATCAGCAAATCCATCAGTTTGTGAATCATTTCTAATATTAATACACATAAAAATACAATAAACTCCCCAAAACACAGTAAGAAGGATGAAGCTAAAGTTGGCTTCCTGTTCCCCAGCTTCGTGTTTGAGTTTTTCCCCACTCCACCTTCATTTTCTGATGCCTGAAGCTGCAGAATTTAAGGTGGAACAGGAAAATTCTTACAAATCCTGCTCTAGCAAATAAGAATCTGACTTCAGGTTTGTGTAAGACGGTGCTAATGTTGATCTATTATGAATATCTACATGGATTAAGGGGCGCTATAACTTAACGCTACGGAGATTTAACCATCACTGTAAATAAATAAATACTAGATACAGTTACAACCCTCTAAATTACTATTAAATGAAATGAGCTTCATACAAAACCAGAGGAAAAACAACCACATCAACAGGTTCTCTGCCTCACCAACCACACGACCATATCTACACATAACATCACACAGACAGGAGCGTGGGTCACTGCGTTCCCTGCATTATATAATCCTATCCCACTTTCTGAGTGCAGTATTCCTGAAATAGTGGAATTGTGGACAGTGTCTTTCTTAAACTGCCGCTCTGTGTAGGTACTGAATGCATCCTGCAGCGATGTTGACAGCCTAAAACGGTGCTGTTGACGTGCCTGGCTGGAGCCAACGCAGCATCTAGGTGTGTATATCTATGGCTCGGAGGGTGAAGTCTAGCATATGCTTCCCTCAAAATGACACTGACGAAACATCATTTGGGCAGCTTGATGTGCTTGCAGGAGAATTCTAACTGTCAAGTCTGTGAGATTAGCTAACAGATGCCTTTGTTGACTAGTGTTGAGTGATGGGGGAGAGGAAGCACCATACTGCCCACTCAGAGAGACTCTTGACCATGCATGACTGTAGCCACACTGAGGATTGAAAACTAATACTTGGACTTTCGTGGTTTGGGTTTTTGTGAATGCCTTGATTGATCCAAACACACAACGACACGTTTATCCCTAACATACAGTGTCAGTCATGATGCAGGAAGCATGTTATTAGAGAGCCAGTTTGCATATTGCAGTCTATTGCAGTGTTTATAGATCAAGTATCATGCAATTCAGTATCATAACATGCCGCAGTGCAATCTGAGTGGGGTGTATTTATGACTGTTATTTTCATATTGAAATAAAGTGTAAATGAAACAACAGGCAAATTAGCAGTTGTTTGTGAGTCTGCTTGTGTGGAGGAGGCTAATTTGGTGATATATGATCTAGGATGGTAAAAAGAAACCCATATGGAGCAGAAAGTTCCAGTGTGTGTTTGAGTACAAAGCCCTTGCTGTTGAAGCAGAGTGTTTGACTTGCACACAGCCAACTAAATGAAGTTCACCCACTGAGTACAGGAGAGAGGGAAAATTAGCCACCCACACACACACACACACACACTCTCATACTCACACGGCCAGCAGCGCTGGTGCCAGCAAATCTGGCTCATTTTCTCTGAAACTAGCTATTGATGCTTCTCTATTGAAGTGCTGTCTTCTTTTCAGCAGCTCAGTGAAGAAGTGCTGGTACGCCCTGAGCTCTTATTCTGACCATGCGTGTCAGAACTGGCCCAAGACGGTACTTTTACTATGCTGTATGACCTTATTGTTCAACTGGGCACTAAAAGGGAATGAAAAGCCTTACATAGTATTATTACATTAATTAACACTAACCAGAAAATAGCCACATTTTCTATGGAAACCTAGTATTTTTTTCAGTTTTCAGCTATTTGACCTGTTCTTTCAAATCATTCATGAGAGCCGTACGTAACTGCTGTTTAATCACAGGAAGGGTGGAGGAGAGCAACGTTCAGTCGCCCTCCCTGCTCCCTACATCATGCACTACGTAGGAGTTTAAACACTGGATCCTGCAGCCCAACAGAGCAAAATACAGCTAAGAAACAGTCAATTGGGACTCCGACACATCCACACTCGATAAATGATGCACTATTTGGCTGTAGAGGCTAGAATTTCTCAGTCTCCATAGCTAGCACACTATTTAGGGAGTATGGAGACGTTTGGGATTCAGTCTGTGTTTGACGTGACTTCTGACTGAAACACGTGTTAATCGTACTGTAAGTGCTTTAATTCAAGCCTGTGATATTAATGATGGGGTTGTTTAGGCTGTTTTGCTTTTTTAACCTCTTGACTAGCTGACCCGTGGAGGACAGTAAGTAAGTAAATGTAATTAGTTTCTGTACTTTAGTATTTTTGGTGTATCTGTACTGAAGTTTCTCCGTTCTGGTGACTTTTTCCTTTCACTCCACTACATTTCAGAGTCTAATATCCGACTTTCCTCCTACATTTTGAGAAATCTGTCGTTCCTTTTGGTTTCTGTGTGTATAAAAACGTAACATGTCTAAACGAAAGAAGCGCAAAGCCAGAGCACCAATCAGGGCCCAGCGGTCACTTTGTTTAGAGCTGGTTTTGACCTGTTGGTCATACCGACCCAGTGCAGCACGCGGTTCAACGTCAGCGCAGCAGCGTAAAACTTTGGGAGAGTCTGTTCAACATAAATGATGAACTAACCTAACTTTGTGTAAATAGAGCTCAATATAGAAATATGTCCACATATGCAGTCGAGACTGACGCGGCTTTTTTCTGAATTTCTACAAACACCATTTCATTTTGCGTGGGTTTCCTCCGGGTTCTCCGGTTTCCTCCCACAGTCCGAAGATATGCAGTCAGGCCAATTGGACATGCTAAATTACCCCTGGGTGTGAGTGTGTGAGTGACTGTCTGTGTCTGTCTGTCTGCCCTGCGATGGACTGGCGACCTGTCCAGGGTGTATCCTGCCTTCCGCCCGAAGACTGCTGGGATAGGCTCCAGCATCCCCCCGCGACCCTGACGGAGAAGCGGCTTAGAAAATGGATGGATGGATTTCATTTTATAGTAAATGAGTTTGGGCTGGTTTATGTTTATGAACAGACGCCTACAGATCAACATAGTAAAGGAGCTCATCTGTGATCCTGAGTTTAAAGCCAGTTTTTATTCAACTTAAACTTGGAACTAAGTTGTAAATAAATCTGAAACTGAAACTTTGCTTGTGTGTAAAAAGTGATTTCAGAGCCACTCGGTTCTCCCTGATGGAAACTGTTTACCTTCAGTGTTTTGTGCTTCTGATCATTTTAATAGACGTCAGCGTCACTAATTAATGACGTTCTATTAAAAGACTGGTTTACCAAGAGAGACGCTGGAGGACTTTCACCTGAAATGGGTTCATGAAGCCAGTCTGGTTATAAAAATGATAACAGGACATCAGAGCCAGAATTACTCTTTCAGTACTTTTACTCAAGTGTCTAAAGGGAGGATCTTCTACTTTTACTGGAGTAATATTTTACTCTAGGTATCTAACTCAAGTACGTGATTTGTGTACTTCGGCCACCACTGTAGCTGACCAGCCGGGTTCCAGTTAAGAACATAAGTTGCCAGCCCCTCAGTTTAAACAAAAATGAGTTCTTACTTCATCAGTGCACTCGGCGGTCCATGCGATTAGCATTAGTATCAAAGATTAATCCATTTACAGCACAAGGGTTTGTTTTCGTGTTGTGACTACAGAGTTCAGCTGCTGTAAGACGGTCATTGGTGTGTACGCCATGGATTTTACAGCGGTTTAGAATGTGGCTCAGCCAGTCAGATTTTAGGACTGGAACATTTCGTCTTATAACAAGTATTATGGTTTACCTTCAGGTCTGAGATACCCATTCCACTAGGCTAGATGTTGGACCATTGCTGTGAGAATCTGATTGCATCCATCCACAAGATCCTCACAAACAGCACTCCAACTCATTCCCAAGGTGTTCAGTGGTGCTTCAGTCACTCCGAAGAATGGAATTCCATTCACATTGGCATGCGTGGCATGAAACGTCCTGCTTTTCATTTTGACGCCCAAGTTAACAGGTTGATGCGTCCATACAGCCTGTGCAGCATGTGCAGCGGTCAGCATGTCCCAGAACCAGCACAGAAGGTAGAGAATAGGCGTCAAGCAAAATAGAGTGAAATAAATGAAGAAAACTGAACAAAATGAATGAAACACCAAAACTGGCTACTGTCAAACATTTTGTGCCACATAGACTTCTAGTAGATCTGGAGGCTTGGGCAAGATTATCCAATCACAAAACAAATGCAGCCTGCTCATTCACAATTTCATTATTCTGAGTAAAATAACTCGTGACTCCCTGCTGATTCGGGAAAATGTGTGAGCGGTCACTCTGCTGCATCGCTCACGCTGGATATCCTGAATTTTGTGATCATTGGTAGGAATGACATTAGGTGGCCAAACAGTTACATCAGCAGTTCACTTAACAACCAGTGATTGCGTAATACAGGACTGGAAACTTTATTTAAGGTCTGGAATTGAAGACCTGAGTTCCGCAGCATGCTATTCTATGGTGCTGTGAAAAAGTATTTGCCCCCTTGTCCGACTGCTTCTGTTTTTGCTGATTTGTCGCATTTATATGGTTCAGATCATCCAGCTAGTTTTTAATAGAAGATAAAGAAAACACAGGTAAACACAAAATGCAGCTTTTTAAATTGATCATTTCATTTATTGAAGATGCAGATGTATTTAAAACTTATCACCGGTCTGCGATGAGTCTTTTCCGTCGCTGTGGAGGATTTTCGAGACCTGCCCACGTAAGGTCGTGCCACAGCATCTTAATGGGATTCAAGTCAGTACTTTGACTCGGCCACTCAAACCTTAATTTTGTTTCCTTCGAGCCGTTCAGAGGTGGACTTGCTTGTGTTCTTCGGGTTACAACTGCACTGGAGCTTTAGGCCACAAACCGAGGCCTGCAGTTCCTTAGGTGTTCATCTGGGTTGTCTTGTGACCTTGTGAATGAGTCGAGGATGCTTTCTTGCTTTCCAACAGTTTGGTGGGCTGGCTGCTCCTTGAAAGGTTCATCATTGTTCCAGGTTCTCTCGAGTCCCAGAACCTTAGCAATAGCTTTATAATCCTTTCCAGACTGGTAGATTTCAGTGACTTTGTTTCGCATCATGTGCTTCTTTTTGACACCTTCTAGTGGCTTCACATTGCCAGACAGGTTCGAAAGGTTCTGTTTAAGGTTCTATTTAAGTGATGTTTCGATTCAGCAGGTCTGGCAGTAATCATGCCTGAGTATGGCCAGTGAAACTGAACCCAGTAGTCAATTGAATTTGTTTAACTGGTTGATTTAGTAGCTAAGGGGCCAGGTAGGCCTGTACTGCACTTTTCCTTCAAAATGTCCTGTCATAATTTAAAAAGAAGAGCCTTTTGTGTTTCCTTGTGTCATCTTTGTCTAATATTAAAAGTAGGTTGACGATCTGAAACATTCAAGTGTGACAAACATGCAAAAATAGAAGAAATTGAGGAGGGGCAAATACTTTATCATAGCACTGTACTTCCAAAGCATTTCTATGGAAATTATACAGTAGACCATCTGTTGTTATACGTAATAAATCCTCTACCTTGTCCAGTGATCAGTGACCCTGACCAATGAAGAGAGACCACCATAGAATCACCACTGTCTACATACTATCTGATCACTCTCAGCAAAGCATTGATACCAATATGGGAGTAAATGATGTGCTGGTATTCATTCATCACATGCTGCATTGTGCCTGTATTCCCAGTGATTAGTGGCTAGTGAGTACAGGTACAAGGTACCTGTACCTAATAAACCAGCTGCTTTCACTGTGTAAGGTTCACATGTGCCCCCAAAGTTTGAAAAGAACCCACTCATAAATACACTCTTCGGGTAAGACAAGGTCATCAGGGTAAGACATTGTCATCGATCAGTTCGTCAGCTGCTGGGATGACGACATCGGTCCCGTGCGTCCAGAAACACAGCTCCCATTTCAGTCAATAAAACGAGAGAGACGGAGAGAAAATACAACAGGTCAAACATCCAGCGAGCTCCTGTCCCACGCTGGGAGTATCCTGATAATATGTCCCAGCACCGGATACCCCTCATGGGGAAGCACCGGCTGATTTCTACCCCTTACTCCCTCCACCAGGGTGGACTTGGGTTTTGCCTTGAAACAGATCCATGGCCATTAGTTGATAGGAAGGCGAAAGCGATACTGCCTGCGATTCAGCAGAGAAAGAGAGAGAGAAGACTAGCCTGTTCCTCAGAGCACTTTAGGGGATGGGTGATGCTTGCTAGGGTGATGTTTTGTGCATCTTTAACTCTTTAAACTGCATGAGCTTATATGTGGGCCCACATTTAACTCTCATAGCTGCAAATTAGATTCATAATAGAGCAATTCATAAAAGTAAATGCAGTGTAGAAGCTACTGAATAATACATTTTAATAATAAACTCAGTGAAAAGCCCTCAGGCCAAAATATCCACTGTGTACTTCCATTCACTCGTCGTCTTGGTGTTTTACATACGTCAGTGTCACTGTTAGGTTGAGAGACCACAACCCAAAGATGTACAGCCAAGAACAAGTCTGGGGTCAGAAAATCCAGAAGATCTTCAGGATTGATAACACACACAAAGCATCACACACAAAGAGCTGCAGTACATTCACAAGTAGGGATGCACCAGTATCGCCTTTTCCCTTCCGATACCTGATCCTCAAGTATCTACTGATACTAACTGTAACCTAACTGCCCTATATTACACTTTTATTTTGTTATAATGTGGAAAAGGCAGCATCATTTAAAATAAAACCCCAAAATGTGATGTCCATGCACTGCAGTAAAGCCTGAGTTGTATTTAAATAGCGTACTGCTGCTGTCGGAAGAAAACTTTTGTTGTTTTTCAGTTTTTGACATGCATTGAAAATTCCTGTTGTCCTTTACATTGTTTATAAATTTGATGAAGAATGGGCCAATAGAAATGTCCCAAAATTCTGGTTCCCTTGACTTACATTAAAAGTAAAGTATGTTTTTTCCTTCTTCTGTAAAGTTACTGTTTTGGAGAAATTAGGTTTTCTTCCAACTACAGCTATATAAATATATATATATATATATATGGTGTGTGTGTGTGTATATGTGTATATATATATTCGATGCAGCTGCTCGGCCATGGAAACCCAGCTCTCTGCGCTGTTCTTGACCTGATCTGAAGGCCACATGAAGTTTGGAGGTCTGTAGTGATTGACTCTGCAGAAAGTTGGCGACCTCTGCGCACTATGCCCCTCAGCATCCGCTGACCCCGCTCTGTCATTTTATGTGGTCGACCACTTCGCGGCTGAGTTGGTGTCATTCCCAATCGCTTCCACTTTGTTATAATACGACTGACAGTCGTCTGTGGAATATTTAGTAGTGAGGAAATTTCTTGACTGGACTTTTTCTTTTTGGATATTGTATCAGAATGGTTCCAGTATACGGTGTAATATTACTCTTTGATTTTTTAATTGGAAAATTGCTGTGTTAAATTTCCTCAGACCTGCAAGTATGTGTGTTTGTTGCTTTGGGGGCTTTACCCCCATCATTATGATAATACTTCCAGTGCTTGTGCACTCCTGCTGGCTCGGCCTGGCGCCTCCACATCTACACAGATTCAGGCACACACCCAGCTGAAAATGTGATGGTAAAATATACCAGCACTATAGCTCGATACATGAAAGACCAGCCGAGAGAGTGAGAGAGGGAGATGAGGAATGAACAGAATGGAGCGAAGGCACCATGAGTATCAGTGCTAGCAGTAGTGCTCAAAGCAGAGGGTGTGATAGAGAAAGAAGACAGACAGAAGTGGAAGTGAAAAGGAGATGATGAAAGAGAATGAGCGCGGGGGGTGGGGGAGGGGGGGGGGGTGAGTGAGTGAGTGAGTGGGCAAGATAGAGCAAATTCGTAGAGGAAATCCAGGTTGGAGATAATGAGTAGATCAGCCAATGGCGAATGTGCTTGGTGTTTTTGCAGTCAGGTCTGGACCAATCCGAGCTGCAGGCTGTGAATAGTTGTGGTTTTCCTGTCTACGGCCCAGTCTGAAGGAACAAACCCAAAATACCCAGCGTCCCCCCCTACCCGAACAGACTTTTCTTTAATTCCCCACCCGACCCTCAAAACTAGAGCTCATTCACACTCGCACACAGCTCTTATTCTCACAGTCACTCTCTCTCGCACCCACACAGCCACTTTCACAGAGGTGGTCTGTGTTTTAGCGTCAGTATTAAAACCATGAACTTTCTGCAGTTAGAAGAGACGCCATCAACATGGCCTCAGGCATATTAGCATGCCGTCTTTTTCTTTTCCCAGCAGTGCTCTGCTCTGTCTTTGGACTGATGTCTTTACGCTGTGTGCATGTGTAAGTAATCGTAGTTGTCTGTCTGTCTGTCTGTCTGTCTGTCTCACATGTGTCTCTTCTTGGGTTTGTAATAAAGTCACATGTTGTGCTCAGATTGGCCTTGATAATAATGCTCGTCTTTGTCTGCAACTAAACTGTTATGAGTTATAGAAAAACTCAAGATTGGGAGGAGAACCACGCCTGAGACCCCTCCTCCTTTCAGTCTAATGCCTTTCTGTTTCTTCTCAACTCATCCCTGCTCCTCACTTATATCTGTCCATCCTACCAATGTCCAAAAGGGCAGTCCGGCCTTCTTGCTCCGAGCAGGAACAACCCAGAGTTCGTTAGAGTTTTCTCCCTCAGTCAGTCTCCACTCATACTGCCACTAGTGTTGGGTTGATAGACGATGCCATCGTGCATCGTCAAAGGTTGACAAACATCACGATGTTGAGCCAGCAATGTGATGCCCCCCACCCCACCACTACCACCACCAATTATTCTCACTGATAGTCATCTCATTTCAACTTTTTAAGGTTACACTGAGAGTCCAGGCAATGACCCGTAAATTTACTAATTAAGATGCAGCTCTAAGTCCTTTTTTTCGTTTTCTCAGCAATGTGTAACGTAAAAATACATTAAAAATACATCTCAGGTTTTTCCTGTTTTCGCCCTTGGCTCGCTCGTAAGGGGACGGGACCTGGATGTCCATAAAGCTACTTTGTGCAAACGGCTGTTGTAAATGAAACTGAACTGAAATTAATCATTGCTGGCGCTTCTTTAACGTTATTGCTTACTGCATCGACTGTTGGCTTTGGAGGTTCGTCCAGGTTGTAAAGTTTGTACAACTGACATCTGAGAATTGTGTAGTGGTCTTCGCTGGTGGAAGTCTGTTGAATGGTGAAATCATTTGGTTGGAAGACAAAAGCCTTCAGGTTCTCTGCTCAGTTGCAGCGCTCCAGCTGCTTAGACACCAGCCGCTCTGCTGGAGAAACTCAGTGAATCTAGAACAGACTGCAGAACACAGAGATACTCTTGCACCCAACCAAGCAAACTCACTTCCCTACTTTTTCTTTTTTCGAAAGGAAAAAAAATATTTTCTCTTTTTTTTCGTCTTCTCTTGCTCTCTTCCACTTTAATTTCCTCGCCCTTTTGTTCTCTCTACTTCCCTCTCTCCCTCTCTTCCCTCCCTCTCTCCGTGTCTGTCTGGGGTTTTTAGTTGATCAGGTTGGCACAGTGCAGACGTTTTCACATCTCACTAACCCCCAATATGCCCTTGTCACAACGAATCCATCGGACAAGAGCAGAATAAAGCAGTGAGCTTGGGAAGAACACAAGGTCACCATGGTTTCGGAGCCAGGACCCGCTCGCCCGTGATTCCACAGGCCGCTGCTGTGTTTGTGAGTGTGTGCGCTGACTAACGGTAACTCGGAAAGCAGCAGGGCCTTTTAATGCACTCCATCCATTCAGTGTCTCCAATAAATGCTTTATACTGAGATGCAATTTGGTCTTTTAATATTACCGCAAACCACAAGAGCAAGCTGTGTGAGATAATGACACTCAATCACTTACACACACACACACACACACACACACACACACACACACACACACACACACACACACACACATCCCCCATGACAACTGCACATCCCATTTACTCAGTAAGACGCGGCTCCAAGTCCTCTGTTTTTCCATTTCATGCACGCTTTCATTTGTGTACATTTCTGAATGTTTTCAGCTTAAATATTTCACAATACAAGTGCAAACAAAGTCACCTGTGAGTGTTTTTGCCCCACTCGCATGCCTGTCATGGTCATGAAATTTTAGCTGATGAAATATTGCCATATAAATTATGTTTCATTGTTTTGTTGTTCACTGTATACTGTGAAAGTCAAAAAAGTGTCCAGTTTGGTTTAATAGCTACACTCTGTGGCCAAAAGTGTGTGGACGCCTGGCCATCACACCTATGTGAGCTTGTTAGACATCACATTCCAAGCATTAACAGTTGCAGCATCCCGCCCCACCCCCTTTTTTTTTTGCCATTTAGTCAAAAGACCATTTGTGAGGTGATGCTGGGGCAGTAAAGGGTCTTCCCCTAACTGTTCCTTCAAGGTTGGGAGCATGTAATTGTGTAAAATGTATTTGCATGCAAACCCTGAAAAACAGCCCCAGCCCATTATCTCTCCTCTACCAAACACTACTGTTGGAACTCTACGTTGCAGTAGGTAACATTGTCCTGGCATCCAAACCCAGAATTATCCATCAGATTGCCAGATAGTGAAGTGTAATTCGTTCCTCCAGTGAACACGTCTCCACTGCTCCAGAGTCCAGTGGTGATGTGCTTTACGCCACTCTGGCTGACACTTGGCATTGCGCATAGTGATCTTAGGCTTGTGTGCAGCTGCTCAGCCATGTAAACTCATTTCATGAAGCTCCCAACACAGTTTTTGTGCTGATGTTGCTTCCAGAGGCAGTTAGGTACTCTGTAGTGAGTGATGCAGCAGAAGATAGGTGATTATTCCACACTTAAGCACTCGTTCTATAAGTTTGCATGGCTCATTTCTGAGTTGTTGCCACTACACACGTCACTTTCAGAGTAAAAACACTTACAGTTGGCCAGGGCAGAGCTAGCAGGGAGGGCAGACATTTCACAAACTGACTTGTGGCATCGTATTAAAATGCCAGGTTTAAACTCACTTTAGCCCTTTGTTATGACACATTTGGTGATTACATGGCTATGTGCTTGATTTTATATATGAGTGCTTGAGAATAAAACACCTGAACTCAATAATTAGGAGTCATCCATACAGTGTATATTGCTTCCTAGCCAGTTGCAGCTTATTTGGCCTTATTTATATTGCAATTCAGTGCTAGAAATGTGCTGGTATGGGTCTTTTTTTCACTTAGGCCCCAAATTGGGAGCTTTGGGTTTAAAAATAAATAAATAAAAACAGGCCGTCACATACATTTTCTGTAACATAACCCCCAAAAAACTGGAGACAGTGGGTGATGCATCCACACATTGTAGATCTGGAGGTGGTGATTCAGCTGCCTTGATTTTAGATCTTATAATGGATATAATTTTAATCTGTTGTAATATTATTATGAATACAGTCATTTTTGGACCAAATAAAATTCTTAGGTTTTTTTTTTTTAAATGTTAAAAGGTAGTGTCTCTATTCACTGCTGTGTTAACAGTTCACATGGTCACGGTTGTGTGTTCGGTGTATTTTTGAAAGTAATTCTGAATTGATTAAAAGAATCTAATGAAATCTGATTCACGCAGAAGTCCCTTTTGAGAAAATTGAATCAGATTTTTATAAAGAACACAAATTTACACACACAATGCACAGCCACAAAGGGTATCACCTAACATGTAACATGTATATCAATTATATTTGAACATGAGGTTCATCCCTTGAGAGGTTGGAGTGAAATTGCTCAGTTCTTTGGGCCGGTTTGGGCCAGGCTATCTGCAGCTGACCGTAATAACAGTAATCATGTTTTGTGTGTGCCTGTCACCCTGGCCCCATGCCACCGAGGTATTTAGAGAAATTGAAAATTAGATTCCTGTTTCATTCATTCTTTATTTGCTTGCCGAGAGCAATATGAATGATTGGGCCTCGCTCTTAGACTGGTAAAAGATTAGCTTTTTTTTTTTCCCTCTTTCTTTTTCTTAGCAGGAGGCCCTTTATTTGTCTTTTTCACTCTGGAATCAAGGCAGAATAGAAAGCCCTGTCTGAGTTTTGCTTTACAGGTCAACGGAAAGAGATTAAACTAATGCACTGGCTGCCTCTACCATGCGCAGGTTTTTCCTGATTCAATTCATCAGCTCAAATTGCCAGAACCCTTTTGAGCTGATTTAAAGGCATTATGGGGCAGAGAAACCACAACACGGCACAGAATGTTGATGTCTCCAAGAGACTCATTGGAGAACACAGGGCTAATGTGCTGGCAGCATCATTGTGGTGATGGGTTGGTCTTTTGTAGATGCATCACCGCTCCACTCAAGAGTTTCAATCAGGCCTTTTGGGATGAACCTGAATACAGCCTGAGAACTTTCTCCCTGATCCACAGCACCAAGATTAGTCACAGTCTGCCCCAAGACGGACCGAATTCAGGTTGAACCTGTCCCAAACCATGCTATTAAATTTTGAGCGTGACAGTGACTTGAGTCCAGCATAATTCTGTCTGAGACTGGCCCGGCCCAGCCGACCATCACCCAGAGCGCCAAATAAGGCCTGATAGGATAGTGCCTGTTAAGTCATTGTGTAGGTACAATAATAACCATCATTAGGTCTCACACACACTCACACACACTCACACACACTCACACACACACACACACACACACACACACACACACACACACACACACACACACACACACACACACACACTATCTAAGCCACTTATCCTTCTGGGTTGTGGGGTTACTGGAGCCTATCCCAGTGATCTTTGGGCAGAAGCCACGAACCACCCTGGACAAGTTGTCAGTCCATCCCAGGACAGACAGACAGACAGACAGATATATACATTCACACACACTTACACCTATGGGCAATTTAGTATGTCCAGTTGGCCCAACTCCATGTCTTTGGAAACCCACACAGACACATGGAGAACATGCAAACTCCACACAGAAAGGACCCTAGTTGCCTGGCCAGGGAATCGAACCCAGGCCCTACTTGCTGTGAGGTGACGGCGCTACTCACTGTGCCATAATTGCAATAATTTGTTCATCAAGCAGCCCCTCTGAACAGTATTCAACCAGTTTTTGTAGCCTGGATGAACTTTCTATAATTTGCTGTTCTCCTGCTGTGCAGGGCTGTGAGCTTTCACCTGTTAAATCCTAATGTTCTGTTCCTTTACCTAGAACATTTTACATATATTGAGCACAGGGAATTAAAATGGGCAAACTAATCGAATGCCCTTTTAACTGAACCAAACTGTTTTCACTTGAATTTTTAAGCCGTTTTTAAGCTCATTTCTCACCTTTTAGTTTTTTTCACAGGTATAGTGCTAAATTCTGTCAACAGCAGGAGCGGTTGCATCCATCACACCAGCTCAGAAACGTCACCCTTTGAAGGCCGACTCAGGAACCTGGCTGTTTCTGCTGTTTTACCTACTCTTTTGAAGTGATTTGATATGTAAAGAACATGATCAAACAAAGATTTTTTTTCAGTTTGTATCATAGAATAATTTTTTTGAGCAGTCAAACTTTCTCGTTATGCTGATTCAGCTAATCTGCTAAGCAGAACTGCAGTCAGAATGCACTCATACTCTTGGAAAAAGGCCTTGTGCCTATTTTATACAGTGATGGGAGACACAGCAGCTCACAGAAAACTGCATGCTGACATTCATGAAATGATTTTTGGGGGCCTGTACTGACCCTGTCAGGTGACCCTGGTTAAGGCAAGTAAGATAAAGTATAATCCATTAAAAACATGAGAAGCTGAAGAGTTTTTCAGTTTTTGAACGCAGGAACTGTTTACCTGGTGTTATTTGAGTGGTGGACCGGGAACGTTGGCTGGGCATCTGAAGATCTGGGGCTCAGTTCACTGTATGATTTTTTTTATTTATTTATTTTTTTGAGTAACTTTTGGATCTGTACATCAACAAAACTGGCAGGGATTCCATGATGATCATCCGCGTTTAAAAAGGCGAAAAAAGCAGCATCTATTTACACCAAGTGAAAACAGTATTAACCACACAACACCCAGCCTGGCTGATTGCACTCTGCCTAGTAAACCACGTGACTGTCACCCCCAAAATGCTTATTTTTGCTGCAATTTTACTTTTTTCCAAGAACAATAGGAAGCCGCATTAGGAGAGGCCGTGTTCAACAGAGAAATTGAGAGTAAGCTTCTGGAGAGTAATATTATCCAGAAAATAAGTGAGTGCAATATGGCATTGACCACTCAATAGATATCATATAATAGTTTTTCTTTTGGCAGCACAATTTTGGCAGTTTGGGCTTTTTTTAATTTTAATTCAAGTTTTATTTCTTGTTACTAAGTGATAATGTCCTGTCCACATTGCTGGTTCCCTACACCATATTAACTGGGACGATAACCCCCTGAAGATGGAGAGTTCTTAGAATGGACATCCGGCTGAGAGTAGCTCTGGGGTCAGAAATTGACCACTGATTAACGGCTGGAGGGCAAAAATCCAGCAAGGGGTTTCTAATAAAGTGGCCACTGAGTGTATGTGTACCTGCATCACACACACACATCTTCTAAGCCGCTTCTTCTGGGTCGTGGCGGGGAGCCTATCCCAGCTGTCATTGGGTGAAAAGCAGGGCACACCCTGGACAGGTCGCAAGTCCATCGCAGGGGTACCTGCATCAGGATGATGTGTTTTGTTTTTTCATTCCCACATATTAAACTCTAACTTTAAGCACTTCTGTTAACCGATAGGTATTTAATCATGGTGATTGGGATGGATCCATAAAGGTGTGTGTTTGCTCAAGTATGGGATTGGAAAATGAACGGCAGCATGTCTGATTATTTGCCCCCACTCGACCAGTTAATTTTCATGATTAATCGCCCTGACCAGCTTTGCATGACCTGCAGACAGCTACACACTGAATGGTCCTAAATCAAATTTAACGCTGCGTTGCTTTCCCCACAGTTGGAGTGTGTGAAACTTGATCGAGAGCAGTTTGATGTAGCAAAACGGCTCAGTTTTAAAGCACTGCCTGCACCTCCGCTAAGCACATTCGGGGTTTGTGTTCCGTGACTGTGTATGCGCTTTAATTGAATTCCCTGCTGTGGGTATTGAGTGGAGGTTAGCTGTAGTAGTCATTCTGCTGTGGTGTTAGCTGTGGCTAGCCGGAGTTTGGACAGCGAAACTGCCTGTGAGCTCAGTGAAAACCCCCCGTTTATTACTGAATACACTTCTACGATGCTTGGAGTAATGGACAGTGGACACTGCATTGTCTGCCCGGCCCCACTTTGAAATGCATGTTTTTGCATTGAGAGAGAGAATCAGACGCTCTGCATCTTTTGCGATCAGCATCGTTTTCTTGTCTGTTGAAGCTCACACATCTAGATGTAGATGGAAAAGAACTCTATTTCTCGCTCTCTCACTCGCCCGGTCTCATTGTCTCTCTCCCAGTGTCTCTAACTCTCTCTCAGTTTGGAAATCTTTCAGATTGGCGTCTCAATTGCAGGACGCAGATGTTTTGAAATTGTTCCTAACACTAGTGGAGTTACATATCGCTGTTGTAGGAACAGTGTTGTTTTTCTGTTTTTGACATCATTTGGAAATGCATGTTGGCCTTCACACTATTTGTGCATTTCGTGATGAATGGACCAAAAGAAATAACCTGGAAAAATGTCTGGTTTCATTGACTTGCATTTAAGGAGAGTAGGTTTTTTCCTTCTCCTGTAAAGTTACCATTTTGGAGGTCCGAGGTTTTCTCCGACAACAGCGATCTCTGGAGTTGAATTTCTTTTTCACCATAGTTCTTGTAATATATTTGTTTATGGAATTTTGTTTGGACAGTGAATTTTTTTATTTTAAATGCCATCTTACTAAATGAACTTTTATATGGTCAAAGCTCTCTTTCTCTCTCTCTCTCTCTCTCTCTCTCACTCTCTGTCTCTCTCTCTCTCTCTCTCTCACTCTCTGTCTCTCTCTCTCTCTCTCTCTGTCTCTCTCTCTCTCTCTCTCTCACTCTCTCTCTCTCTCTGTCTCTCTCTCTCTCTCTCTCTCTGTCTCTCTCTCTCTCTCTGTCTCTCTCTCTCTCTCTCTCTCTCTCTCACTCTCTGTCTCTCTCTCTCTCTCTCTCTCTCTCTCTCTCACTCTCTGTCTCTCTCTCTCTCTCTCTCTGTCTCTCTCTCTCTCTCTGTCTCTCTCTCTCTCTCTCTCTCTCTCTCACTCTCTGTCTCTCTCTCTCTCTCTCTCTGTCTCTCTCTCTCTCTCTCTCTCACTCTCTCTCTCTCTCTCTGTCTCTCTCTCTCTCTCTCTCTGTCTCTCTCTCTCTCTCTGTCTCTCTCTCTCTCTCTCTCTTTCTCTCTCTCTCTCTCTCTCTCTCTGTCTCTCTCTCTCTCTCTCTCTCTCTCTCTCTCTCTGTCTCTCTCTCTCTCTCTCTCTGTCTCTCTCTCTCTCTCTCACTCTCTGTCTCTCTCTCTCTCTCTGTCTCTCTCTCTCTCTCTCTCTGTCTCTCTCTCTCTCTCTCACTCTCTGTCTCTCTCTCTCTCTGTCTCTCTCTCTCTCTCTCACTCTCTGTCTCTCTCTCTCTCTCTCTCTCTCTGTCTCTCTCTCTCTCTCTCTCTCTCTCACTCTCTGTCTCTCTCTCTCTCTCTCTCTCTCTCTGTCTCTCTCTCTCTCTCTCTCTCTCTCTCTCTCTCTCTCTCTCTCTCTCTCTCTCTCTCTCTCTCTCTCTCTCACTCTCTGTCTCTCTCTCTCTCTGTCTCTCTCTCTCACTCTCTGTCTCTCTCTCTCTCTCTCTGTCTCTCTCTCTCTCTCTCTCTCTCACTCTCTCTCTCTCTCTGTCTCTCTCTCTCTCTCTGTCTCTCTCTCTCTCTCTCTCTTTCTCTCTCTCTCTCTCTCTCTCTGTCTCTCTCTCTCTCTGTCTCTCTCTCTCTCTCTCTCTGTCTCTCTCTCTCTGTCTCTCTCTCTCTCTCTCTCTCTCTCACTCTCTGTCTCTCTCTCTCTCTCTGTCTCTCTCTCTCTCTCTCTCTGTCTCTCTCTCTCTCTCTCTCTCTCTCTCTGTCTCTCTCTCTCTCTCTCACTCTCTCTCTCTCTCTCTCTCTCTCTCTCTCTCTCTCTCTCTCTCTCTCTCTCTCTCTCTCTCTCACTTATGTTTACATTTTTGGCAGAAAGCAAGTTGTGGGCCAGTTTACATCTCGACATGCATTTTTGGTGATCTGATATCACAAGAAAAGGCATGTGTGAACACCTCCCAGGAAGCACCGTGATCAGATTATGATCAGATCACTCAAACCACACTGGGAGGTGGTCAGAGACGGATCTCGACATTTACCATTTAACACAAGTGTAAAGGGAGCACGTGTCTTCTTGTGGTGGTGCATTTATTGGGAAGCGTTGCCAACCAACCGAGGAGTGGCTGCTGCCACCCACTGTGCTAAAGCATGAAAGGACAGACTAGAAGTGGATCTCACATCTCTGATCGCTGCCTCTTTGACTCCTCTGTCCTTCCTCCTCCCGCCCATGACCGGTAAACCAATCATGCTCTTCTGTCTTGAAGGACGCATCAATTCTTCAAATGTTCTCGGAGGAATGGAGGAAAGTCATGTTTGCCGAACATGTTTGGTGAGGGTTCCTTTGGCCTCATCTCTTACAGGTTTGTTCCACTGAATGTGGCCCTGCACTGACTTAACGTGATGCATGCTGGTTAGAAATGTTATCTGATTTTTGCCAGCGCTGCAGAACGTCACCGTGTCACATGACAGTAAAATAGTTAGGGAGTGAAGCGGCTACTTTATTATTTTTTTTTAAGTCAGGGGCTGCAGTTGCTCACCATCCGCTGCACAAGCAAGTTTTATTCCCTCCCAAAAGAGTGCCATTTATTTGGTTCCCTCTTTTTAGGAGCTTGTCTTTTACATATGCTTTTACACGTGGCTGCCGTCCACTATAGTTATTATTCCCAGTGTGTATGTTGAGCACATGGATTTCACGTGCTCAACATAAACATTGGCTGTGAGATCGGGCATTGCTGTGAGCTCAGTAGGGGAAGTAAAATGTGTCTGGTGTTTTTTTTTGTTAGTTTTTTATAAACTCGCCCCTCACTGCAGTCATCGGCAGTTCACGCTGACCATCTGTTCCTTGCTTCTTTACTTCACTTCCACAGAGTGAGGAAACAAGATGCAAGGAAAGGAATCAAGGATGAATGGGAAAGGAATGAGATCTAGGCTGAAATAACGGAACATGTTTTTGATATCCACATTTAGTTATGTAAGCAGGAATACGTCTGACAGCAGGTCAAAGGATGCACACGGATAAAGAAATATGCTTTCGAGGACACGTGAGGCTGGATTTATCACCAAACCAAGACCTTCTTGCACTCTCGGCTGAAGAGCGTCCAAACCAAGATTGTCAATTCGTATCATAACAGGGTCATCTGGTCACACTGGGGACACGTTTTAGTGAAAAGTGTAAACGGCCTCTGGCTAAAGTAAATCCAGATATGATCCAGACGTGATACGTATGTTAATCCGAGATGTGAACAGACTCCGTGTTTGAAAGGTGCAGCTCAGCTTCAAATCAAAACCGTTCCTTGCTCTTCTACAGAATGTCTGGAGGCAAATTCATTACTTTTGGGCACCTGATGCAGATGCAGATAACAAACTTTCATTTAAATAGTCAAGCATATTGGCCATTGTTATATGTGGGTTATCTCTGAGATTGCCGATATCGGCAGTTGGCTATGATGGATGTCACTTAACCAGAGCAGTAAGGGACAATCTACATGGACCTGGACATAAATATCTATGACCACATAAGAAAGTGGCTCAGGTCAGATTTCAAAAGATCAAATTTGTGTCCACACAGCCCTGAAAACATCAGATCTGAGTCAGATTAGGACAAAATTTGGATTTGTGCCACTTCAACCAGGTAATGTGAACATAGCCTTTCATATATGGTCTGATTCGTGGCCATGTGACCTTAAGATGACGCTCAGATCGGAATTCATGTGGGAAGTGCTTTTTCCCGACATCATTCAGCGTTACCATGGCAGCAGCGCCGAACAGACATTAAAGCCTGTAAATGGTGGAAAAGCAGATCATCCCACCTTTTCCTCCTTCGTCTGGCTCTAATAATGAAGCTGAGAGCTGATCTGAGTTAATGATCTTCTCAGCGAAGCTCGTTCTGCTCGTTAGTTTGTGCTGATGATGCAGTGATTCAGTCACGTGACGTTACTGAGTAGGAGGAGCTCATGAGGGTCAGTTCAGACCGGTTCATCACATTAATGACAGATTTGAGACCCTTACCTAAACGAGTGTGAACCTTCATGTTAGAGAGATCGGATTTGAGCATCGAGGCTTGTAAATGTGAGCCTAAGTGACTCAGACCGGATTTGAAAAGATCGGATTTGTGTGTCCACACAGCTCTGGAAACATCAGATCTGAGTCACATTGAGGCAAAATATTGGATTTGTGTACTAAACTTGGTACTGTGATGTGCACACAGCTCACTTTGACATAGGGTATGGCGTGGGTTGTCCTCCTGTTTTGAACCTGAGAGGGTGGAACCTGTGTTTGTGCTCTGTGAATCCTGTGTAGGCTTAGTGTGAACTTGGCGATACTGTTATATTTGGATTGCTGGCGCTGTGTAGTCAGTGCACTTTAGCCCAGTGTTTTATAGGTTAAGTTGTCTGTCTGTGGTGTATTGAGATGCATTAGGCCTCGGGTGCTTGGTGCTTCATGTGGATGGGCCGATTAAATTCTCTGAAAACTGATAGTGTCTGAGTTTCAAACTGTTTCTAAACTTTGAGTAACAGAACACAACCTCTCCTTCAGCCAATCCCACTGGACCTACTCAAATCCTCTACAGCCACGCCCCCTCACGCCCCGTCAGCCAGTGGTCAGGCTCTGCTGGTGCCCCGCCCCACCACCCTCTCCCTACGCTCTTACAATTCCCCCTTTCTTTGTGAGCGAGGGAGAGGGGAGGTTTGTTTTTCCCGAGCGAGGGGCCATGTGTTCCTCCGATCAGCAATAATGAGGAAAAATCCAGAACTTCCAGAACTTTCCAAACCTTCCCTCCTTCCTTTGCTCTTGTCTTTTTGTCTGTCCTTCTGATCCTTGTTTAATGTCACTGGCAGAGAAAATGTCTCTCTCTCCCCCTCTCTTTCATGCTCTCCATCGTGGTAGAGCAGTAATGGAGATTTTGTCTGACCTGAAGTCAGCTTTTCCGTGCTGTCGGAGGCGTCTGGCAGGTTTGGGTTCTGAGAGTTTGACCAATCAGAGCTGATGTTTTCCAGAAAGCGATGCCAAACTCGGCGAGCCTCCTGTGAAGCTTTTGGCGTCTTTAGCCATTATGAGAAGTTAGTATTTGTGTCTCCTTGAAATTGGAAGCTGCATTTATTAGCTTGGTCATGTATTGTGTGCGTGACCCATGTAAACTATTAGTGTGCAAGCAAGCAGAAAAGCAGAGGGATGACGGAAAAAAGAAAACCAGCAGAGTGCCGAGAGAAGTGGACTGACTAAAGAAGAAGAATATAGGGAATGTCTTTCTTTTTTGAGAGTAATACGCTAAATTCCTCACCCTGTGTTTGTCTGTCTGCTTTTATAGAAGGTCAGTGCATTTAATGCACTGTAATGGGTCTTAGCCTGATAGCCTGGGGGGCTACAAGCCTCTGTGTGGGTCTGTCTGTGTACGTGTTTCCAGAATTTTTTCTTTTGCCTCCAGATGGCTTAAAGCTGCATGTTCTGCAAACACACTAATGCTGCATCTTGTGTGTTTGAGTGATTTGCTGGTAGCGCCTCCTTAATGAAACCTCACCGAACGAGAACATGGAATCAGTCCAGGATGTAAAGAATGAAATGAAATTCGGGGAGAGAGGGTGTGTGTGGGGTGGGGGGGTGGGGTAATCCAGCTTTTCAGCAGTAGGACCCCCGTTGAGCGCAGACTAAACACACACTCTCCTGCACTTTATATCTCATCAGAGATCAGAACTCTCTAACGGCTTCAGGTACAAAACAGCCCTTCATAAACATCAATCAAATGAGTGCTATTGGAGTGCGCAGCCTCTTATCGCGTGCACCGTTTTGGTGTTTGTTTGTTTCCACTGACACTCGGTGTCTTTTCTGGGTTTCCTTTTTTCGAGTTTGCTCACTGGGTTTTGGGATGTGTGTGTGTGTCGTGTGTGTGAAGATACTCAATCTTGTGTGCTGTCATTCTAAAGGATGATTGGTTTGTTATTCGTGTGTAATCATCCTTGCTGTGATTGGCTAGTAGTGGCTGTTGCCATAGTGATATGGCGGCTCCCTGGTGCCCGGAGTGCTGGTGGTTGTGCCAGTGACCCACAGCTGGCATCATCGCCCCACACACACACACACACACACACACACACACACACACACACACTCACTCACTCAGACAGCTCTTGCTAGTGCTGGAATGATATATTGTAGGCATGACACAACAATAATGATTGTTAGAGATAATGAGCATTATATCCTTGATTACATGACCTGCTGATATAAATGTTTAACTTTAAGAGAAGACGGAACAAAACAGTCCCGTCAAAGCGAGCTGTATCAGACATGAATAATTGAGTAATTAAGAAAATATATTGATTAAAATATAGGTTCTCGATTAGTTTAGAGATTAGTTCGCAACTGTAAGATAGCAGAGGTATTCACAGATCATTAAGTCATCATTAGCAGTCTGAACATCCTCCACAAGGGGGAGCTGTCAGCACTCTAGCACTTTTGTGTGAATCATTGAAAGAGTTGGACACCCGCGCCGGCAGGACCTCGCAAATACGTGTGTGTGTGTGTGTGTGTGTGTGTGTGTGTGTGTGTGTGTGTGTGTGTGTAGTTACAACTGGCATGTAAACAAAGTAAAATGAAATGTTTACTGTTAAATTATATATAATTACACTCATATAAAGTAAAAGTGCAAAGCGAACAGGCTACTCCAGTAATATTGCCGTACCCAAGGGCGCAACCACAAATACCCAGTCAGTTGTGGGATTTGAACCTGTGACCTTCTGGTTGTAGACTTATCTCTCCTACTACTAAGCTACCAGTCACCTCTGAAGCTCTGTCACAAGCCTAACGTTGAAGTCTAATACCTAATATTTTTACAACACTATGTTTTTTTCTTGAGTGTTTTAAAAGGCTCTGTATAATACGTTATTGATCAGTTAAGCTCTTAATTTTTATTGCGTAGTGTAAAGAAATGTACTTGATAAATCTTCAAAATAATCAGTTTTTGGTTCCTAATATAATCGAAACAGCCCTAAAATGAATGCAAAGGAAAAACCCTCTGATGCCCAGGTACCGTGATACATGTGGAAAGTATTGTGATATTCGGTTTTGTCGTTACAGCCCAGTATTAGTTCTTGCTGTTGATAAGAATCAGCTTATGTCTCAGTAGGGTGTGGCAAAGCCCATTTCATGCACTGATGATCAGAGTAGGAGTGAGATTCTATTAGATTTAGACTGATTTACACATGCCAGCTAGAGTAACTCAATCAAAGACAATTGGCTAAATCTATACCCATTTTCCCCTTTGGAAAGTTCCCTCCCCCTCCAGCCTGTTGTCAGTTCCGCTGTGTAATCCGACAGTCATGCAGCACATCCAGGCAGGCCTTTTGTGATAACAAAGAATGGAGATCAGTTGGAAGTGATGTTCCATTTATCTTCCACTTTGATTTGGAAGCACATTTGCACCTGAATATTTGCTGTTGAAATACAAACAGACACCTGCTCACTTGCAGCCCATCTGTTTAAAGAAAGCTACATGCTCTTACTGAAAGAAATGAATGCTGGGTGGTGATGGGCTTAGTCTCTGTAGAATGAGTCCCTCTCTCACATTGCCTTTGCACACAACCTCTGGGTTGCAAACACACCACTTTAATAGGTGGGCAGGTTCTCAACTGGCCCAAGCGAACAATCCTTAAACCCTCTGTTTGACTCGAGTGCATCCAGAGATCCTGCAGTGTGTTTTCTTTTACTGTAATAAACACCTTACATGAAATGTTGCTAATTTCTGAAGTTATATCAAAATGGGCGGGGTTATAAACGAGTGTTGCCAGAGTGGGAGACGTTATGACCTGCAGTGTCACCAAAGTGGGAGGAGTTAGAAACTATAGTGTTACCAAAGTGGGCGGGGTTAAACACTTAAGTCTCAGCAAAGCGAGAGGGGTTATAAACTGCAGTGTTGCCAAAGTGGGAGGAGTTTATAAACTACAGCGTCACCAAAGAGGAGGGGATTGTAAACAGTGTCACAAAAATGGGAGGGGTTAAATGCCAAAACTGTACTGCCACTTTGGTGAGATGGTCACATTTAAACCCTCCCACTTTGGTGACGCTAGTTTATAGTCCCTCCCACTAGTTATAAACTAGTGTCACCAAAGCGGGAGGAGTTAGATACGGCCGTGTCAACAAAGTGGGAGGAGTTAAATGCTACAGTCTCGTCTAAGTAAGGGGATAAAATCTAGTCTTGTTAAAATAGGAGGAGTCACCTAAGGGGGAGGGGTTACAAGCAACAGTCTCACCAAAGTGGGAGGGGCTATAACCTGCAAACAGTGTGGTAATGTAATAATCATATAATCATCTTTTATTGAGAACATGATGTAACTTATGTTTTATGAAATTTATGATGATTAATGATCAAAAAGGATGATTAATGAAGTAATATTATAGTAATAATAATGGGGTAATAGCAAGAAGTGAGGCTGGAGGCTACAATATAACTGATGAGGGAGTGGCTGGCAACACCATATCCAACACCATCTTTTCGTTGACAGTGAGAGATTTTCACGAAGGGTGCCTTGCCTGTGACCTCACTCTCACTCTCACTCTTTCATCCTCCTTCATCTGCACTCGCTTGTGCGCACTCAGCTCACCTGAAGGCGCTTTTTCTGCTTGATTATGAAACGGAGCCAAGCTTTGTCATCAGAATGTCTTGTTTTGTACCTTTCTGGACTTGGTCCCCAACGGCTTCCTCACTCACTCTCTCTCACTCTCACTTACTCTCTCTTACTACAATCCCCTGAATCAGCTGCTGACTCAGCCACAATTCTCTTTACACAAACACTTTTCCCTCAGCCGTCAACACTGTAGAATCAGAGGTGAAAAGGAGGAGACTGACCTTACCCATTAGATAGTGAATGGGGAGTACAGTGGGTATACGTTTGTGTGTGTGTGTGTGTGTATGCATGTTCCTGCATACTCGCTGTGTGTTCTCCATCAGTGTAATCTAATTTCTCCCCAGAGAACGGAGGTGGATCCATCAGGCTCTAAATGCCTGGGCTCAAATGTGATGAGGAGATAACAAACCTAATGGCATTATGTAGCATTATACTGGAGGCTTCTTGGCCCCTCTGACTTCCCGTACACTCTCTCATCCCTGCTGGTCAAACCTTGTTTATCCTTAGTTATAGATGCAGGGCTGCGGTCAGACTGAGACTGCTATTGTAATGAAAGATGACGTTTGACTGTAAGTACAGGTCTGGGGTAGCAGTGAGCGATATTAACTCGATATATTATATAATTCAAATTTTATCACAATATTCTCACAATTTCTCCAAACAATAACAGTCTGAACTTAAACTGTTCAAGGTTAATTTAGATGGGATGGGTCATTATTAATCACTGTTGAATAATTCTGCTTTACACAGCTCAAGTCTGGGGTCAGTCTGATGATGCTGTTGCAATGATATAGATCAGATTTGACTGTAGGTACAAGACTGGGGTCAGTGTGGTGCTGCTGTTGTAATGATGTAGATCAGATTTGGTTATAAGTACAGATCTGAGGTCAGTCTGATGCTGTTGTCCTAATGATGCAGATCAGATTTGGCTGTAGGTACAGTTCTGTGGTCCAACTAGTGCTGCTATTGCAATGATATAGGTCAGGTTTGGCTGTAGGTACAGGTCTGGGGTCAGTCTGATGCTGCTGTTGTAATGTAGATCAGATTTGGCTGTAGGTACAGGTCTGGGGTCAGTCTGATGCTGCTGTTGTGATGTAGATCAGATTTGGCTGTAGGTACAGGTCTGGGGTCAGTCTGATGCTGCTGTTGTGATGTAGATCAGATTTGGCTGTAGGTACAGGTCTGGGGTCAGTCTGATGCTGCTGTTGTAATAATTTAGATCAGATTTGGCTGTAGGTACAGGTCTGGGGTCAGTCTGATGCTGCTGTTGTGATGTAGATCAGATTTGGCTGTAGGTACAGGTCTGGGGTCAGTCTGATGCTGCTGTTGTGATGTAGATCAGATTTGGCTGTAGGTACAGGTCTGGGGTCAGTCTGATGCTGCTGTTGTAATGATGTAGATCAGATTTGGCTGTAGGTACAGGTCTGGGGTCAGTCTGATGCTGCTGTTGTGATGTAGATCAGATTTGGCTGTAGGTACAGGTCTGGGGTCAGTCTGATGTAGCTGTTAGTATGATGTAGATCAGATTTCTATTCATAACCTACGTGTGTGTACATGTGTGTGTAGGCAGTGACATTTAGGAATTATTCAAATTCTCTTTGCAATGGCAAACTTTTCAGCAATATTACTTTGAGCAGTTATTGTATTACCATAGCAACCAATTTATAGTTATTCTCCTTGGCAACTTGAGGATGCAGGGATGTTGGGAACAGTTTCACACATGCACAGCATGAGTTTGATATGAGGATTGTCTAAATAACACATATTTAATTGTATTAATTAGACTGTGTTTGGTGGCGTTTAACTGAGTTGCCGTGACAACAGATTCCGTTCACTTGTTTGTGTTGAATAAAATGTCATTCCACACCTCATAGCAGTTCACGGCCGTTAGTGGCATGAAGCCACGCAAACATTGGCATGGTGTCAAGCGACGCTGGCGAAAACGAATGATTTCCAGAGGATCCCTTTGTAGCCGTGTAGATTGTTTATTTAAGGTGGAAAAGGACAGGAGGATGTTCTCTGTGCTTTTATTTTTGTTGAATAATACTGGGTTCGTCAACAGAAAAGGTTGGTAAAATTGATCTTTTGACGGATGTTCCCCTTACCTCTGTGGTCTGTGGAACATTGCCATCTGCTGTTGAATAATTTTGGGTTGCGGGTCCAATGCAAACAATAGAATATCCTGGTTTGCCGTCAGCATTACTGCCAGTTGTTTATTTACTGTATTCATTTATGTAAACCATAGAAAGACATTAATATTCCCATATGTGTATATACAGCGATCAGGTGTAACATTCTGACCACCGCGTTTCTACACTTACTGTCCATTTTATCAGCTCCACTTACTGTATAGCTGCACTCTGTAGTTCTACAGTTACAGACTGTAGTCCATCTGTTTCTCTGATACTCTGTTACCCTGTTCTTCAGTGGTCAGGACCCCCATGGATCATTCTCAGCAATGCAGTAACACACTGGTAGTGGTGTGTTAGTAACACGTGGTGGTGGTGTGTTAGTGTGTGTTGTGCTGGTACGAGTGGATCAGACACAGCAGTGCTGCTGGAGTTTTTAAACACTATGTCCACTCACTGTCCACTCTATTAGACACTCCTACCTTGTCAGTCCATCTTGTAGATGTAAAGTCAGAGACGACAGCTCATCTGCTGCTGCTCAGTTTGTGTTGGTCATCCTCTAGTCCTTCATCAGTGGTCACAGGATGCTGCCCACAGGACACTGTTGACTGGATATTTTTGGTTGGTGGACTATTCTCAGTCCAGCAGTGACACTGAGGTGTTTAAAAACTCCTGCAGCACTGCTGTGTCTGATCCACTCAAACCAGCGCAACACATACCAACACACCACCACCACATCAGTGTTACTGCTTGATTTATACACCTCTTAGCAAGGGGTGTGGCTAGAACACTTGAACTCAATAATTAGGAGGGTGTCCACATACTTTTGACCACAGAGTGTACCACATCTTTTACTGAACTGCATATTTATTATATTTTTTATGCAACAAAGAATAAACTTCACTGTCACTGTGTTCGCTCCCTTATCCACTTCAGAGTTAGGAACCGTCTCAAAATTACTGGAAGAAAAGGTTTTTTGCATGAATTATTTTTATTATTATTACTGTTAGTAGTTGTAGACGTAGTTGTAGCTTCGTAAGTACTCCTGCTGTTGCTTCTGGAATCATCTGTAGATATTGCACCATATTATTATATTACTTATATTGATGATACTACTACAACAACATATAATAATAATAATAATAATAATAATAATAATGCTTTTTTTGAGACGGTCTCTAACTCATTGATCGTATGAGAGTTGAAGTTTTGTCTTTGTCAAATATAAATAAATTGGCTTTGCTGGTTTTCTCCTGTGCTGTTATTCAAATAAGAGGATCCTGCTCAAACACAGACCTGCGATTAATTCTCCAATGGAATTTCTCATTAGCGTTTTCTTGATCTGTCATTAGTGTTTTCGGGCTCTGACTCCTTCCTGTGGGAGTTGAGCCAACGCCTTGGTGATCTGATGGACCCCGTGTGTGTGTCGTGAGGCTGGTCAGACTGGATTTGCGAGAGCGTTTTGATTGCAGCTCTTTTTGCTGTTTACTAAGCACGGATTAGCACTGATGGCTTTTAATGCCTTTTAGCAGTGCGTGTATGTGTGTATGTCTGGGTTGGTGGGTTGAATAAGTGAGTCTAGTGCATTAGGCTGCTTTGTTTGTGCTCAGTTTCCCATCTGCATTGCTTTTTTCTGTCTTTAAACTCAGCAGAGGGAGATGATTGTTATGGCGCATTTGATAATTGAGTTATTATAATGGCTTTAGGAATATTTATGCACTTGTTTGAGTGCTGATTGCTGTTGTGATGTTGCCGCCGCCGCTGGTGATGATGGTAAGGCTGAGCGTAGGACGGTTCCTGTTGTTGTTGTTGTTGTTGTTGACGATGATGGGGGTGGGGGGGGTTGTAAGCTGTGATGATTCCATTGTTGCAGTGCTAATGGTTGTTTCAGTGCTGATGATGCCAATTGTAAATTAGGTTTATAATAACGATGATGATGCGGGTGATGATAATTGGGACGGTTATAATAATGAGGGTAATACCAGTGTGCGCTTTCGGGGGTTGGAGTAAAGCAGCATGAGGTGTGTGTTTCTCTGCTGAGATTTTTCGTGGCAGAGCTTTTTATTCCTATTAAAATAATCCAGAAATCTGAGCATCTCTCTCTCTCACGCTAAATTCATTTACTTTACTTGGTTCCACATAAAAGGCAGCTTCATCAAAGGGGTCCGACTATGTTTGAAAAGAGTCCAACCCAGTAACGCGCTTCATTAGGCCATTCCTGCTGTTCCATTCTGTGGATAAGCGAAGCGTCATCTCTTCCAAACAGCCAAACTCCCTATGATGGTTGAGAAAGAGCAGCACATTTTGAGGCTCTTTTGTGAAGCTTTTGCTTTTCAGACACTTGCAATCTGAAGTTTGGCTCTGCAGATCTGTGGTCGTGCCCAAGCCTGCAAACAAGAGGACAATGAGTTTGTACGTTTTTAGAGCCCAACCAATAGATCAGCTGACTGGTAATATGGGACCATATTTATGATCCACATTTTTGTGGTAACAGAGAAAATATTACTGATAACGTCTTTTTTTTTTTTTTTGGTTCAAAGACAGCTTTGCTGCTGGGGAGCTCATCACAAAGGCTGCATCTCCAATTTTGGTGTTTCTCAGTTTCTGACATGATTTGAAAAAGCTTGTTGTTCTTTACATTGTGTGTAAATTTCTTGATGAATGGACCAAAAGAAAAAGCCCAAAATGACTTGGAAAGACGTCTGGTTCCATTGACTTCCATTAAAAGTCAAGTAGGTTTTTTCCTTCTCCTGTAAAGTTACTGTTTTGGAGATATGAGGTTTTGTTCCGACAACAGCGATATCTGAACCTGACCTTCGTGAGAATAACAATGAAGAGAGCTGATAAAAAATAAAAATGCACAGAATTCTGGGTAGTGCAGAGGTGGACAAAGTACACAAACCATGTACTTGAGTTAAAGTAGAGACCCCCAAGGTAAAATATCACTCCAGTAAAAGTAGAAGTTCCTCGCTTTAGACCTCCACTTGAGTAAAAGTACTAAAGTATTTACCTTCAAATTTACTTAAGTATAAAGTAAAAGTACTAAAAGAGTAATTCTGGCTCTGATGTCCTGTTATCATTTTTATAACAAGACTCGCTTCATGAACTCATTTCAGGTGAAAATCCTCCAGCGTCTCTCTTGGTAAACCAGTCTTTTAATAGAACGTCATTAATTAGTGACGCTGACGTCTATTAAAATGATCAGAAGCACAAAACACTGAAGGTAAACAGTTTCCATCAGGGAGAACCGAGTGGCTCTGAAATAACAAGCAAAGCTGCTTGCTGGGCTGTACTTCTGAGGTCACACCAGGTGCGCCACACCGGTGACGTACAATTATGGGGAGACACTGTGAGCCTCAAAGTTAGTGGAGTAGCTAACGTATCATTTTATGGCTCCAGATAAAGTGAGCCATGCGACAGGTGGCTAATGTGAGTGTGAAGCAATGCCTAGCTGTGCCAGCTAACCTTCATGGCAAGCGCTGGTAACAAGTTTACTTAACTTCATTTATATTCATGAAATAAAACTTTAGCCCGCGCGCTCCGAGGCTTTGGCTGGGACTCGGAGCAGCGGGAGAGCACTTACTGTGTGAGGTGTAGCTTACATACATACTGCTGACTCTGATCGGCAGATCTGATGTCACTTATTCTAAATGTAGCCCCGCCCAACTTAAATTAAACAATAGAAAAACGTCAGAAAAAGTCATTTTAAATATCTTTCAACAGAAAAGACCAACATCATTCTCTGTCTGCCAGTTCATTGTAAAAACCTCGCAAAAACTATAGAGAACAGGAGAAAACGAGTAGACGGGGGCCTTTAAAGCTTACGTTCATATGAGCGCTTAGAGATTTTATTTTTTTTTTATCATTACTTTTTTAATTTGTGATATTGTATTATTACCTTACTAATTTCTTATCTATTTTTTATCTTAATTTCTTACCATTTAAATCTCAAGTTCTATTTTTATCTACTTTTATCTTTTATTCACTGTTATTTTAAACTTTCTTTTAATTTAAAATGATTAAATGTAGTTATTATTTTCTTTGTCATGTCAATCCCTGTTTTTGTAAATGCTCGGCTACATTGAAAATGAGGGTTGCCCTCAATGTACTTCCGAGTCAAAATAAAGGTTGATTGATTGATTGATTGATTTTACGCTTAAAAACATGTTAGGGTTACAATGAATTTATATTTCAAAACAATCTTGTTTTTACACCTTTTTGAGTCATGAATTTAGCAGTATTGGTTTTTAAATCAGTCGTCTAGAATTCCAGGCACCACAGAAGTGCTGTTCCCCATGGTCATGTGTGAAGGCTGAGGCCATATTTTGAAGAAAAGAACACGTTTTTCTGCAATTTTAACTACAATAATCTCTACATGACTGATTTAAATGACAAAGAAAAAAATGGCAAATATTATAAAATATATAATGAAAGTTGTGGCCCTCAGAAAACGGGTAAAAAGCAGTCGTGATGTCATCGGTGTGATTTTTATTTCAAAATAAGAGATTTTTGCGCAGTAACACCAGTGACACGACTCCTGGGGACCATATGACACTCCGTCTTTCACTGATCAGAGATTTTCTCATTTAGTGTATGAAGCTGCGTTGAAGTCACTGGTGTGACCGACTTTATTCTGAGGTAACTGTGAAAAAACAGAACACAAATGGATTAAATTACGTATTTTAGTAGATGTTCCACGATGGACAACATGTGGTTTGATGTTCTGTAGCAGCGAATTTGTAAAATGCATATTTCATAAAAAATGTCTCTGGTGTTTCCTTTATTATGTGTGACACCAATGACGATGAGTAACACCAGTGACTCCTATGGACAGATAGTCCTATAAAGCAGTTGAGTAGAATCAGCAAAGTGATTTTTCGTTATTCTTTCAATCATTTCCTAATAAATTGTAATTGAAATAAATCATTGTGAGGACGGAGAGTTGTACATCTAACACTGGGGAAAGTAGTATAACGATGTTATTGTGGTAAATGATGTCATATTCTGCGCTTCTAAGGCCCGTGGGCTGGGTCAAGCCTGTGACACAGTGCTGCTCGGCCAGCAACGTTATTTTAATTTTCTGTCCTTATTTGCCTGTTTTCACCCTGAGATACACTACAATCCCCAGCATGCACTGCAACGTAGTGTGTGTTCTGACCTCAACAACAGTCTATGGGCCAGTAGTTACACAAAAAGAGCAGATATCTGGTGTCCAGTTCAAGTAAATAGGCAGTTTTAAAAACAAACACCAAAAACAATTTATTATTATTTAGACTTATTTGTGAATAAGCATTCAGAGCTATTTTCATTTACATGCTGCACAGCGTCCCGACTTTTTTTTGGAAATAGGGTTGTATTATATTCATGCTATATCAGCCCCTGTTATACATACAGTCCCACTGTAAATGCCCATTTCTACACCTACCAACCTACATCCAGTCACGTCAACTCCCCTAACCACCCTCTCCCTCCCCCTTCAACCACGGTCTGCTGGCCTGTGCTCTCTCAAATGGAGACAGGCCACTTCAAGAGCTCCTCATGCTTTATTCATCTGTACATGCACATCTGCTTCTGACTGATCTCAGGTCAGAGCTCACTGATCTCCTCTCTCTCTCTCTCTCTCTCTCTCTCTCTCTCTCTCTCTCTTTCTGCGCTACACTCGACTCGGCTTGTCAGTCAGTTCGATAAGTTTGGCGAATAAAACATTAAGCGGGGGGAAACCTTCTGCGTATTTTGACAGCTTTTGTGTAATGTTTGCGTCAACTTTTCAGCTTTCGCTGACAGGCGTGTCTGAAGGGCCAGGAAAAAACGAGTCCGCTTAAAGGAGTCAGAGTGATCCACGCTGGAGTTAATGTTAGAATATAGCAGTGATCCTGTAAGAAAGCAGAGAAGTTAGCTGTGTCTGCAGCAGATGCTTTCGTGTTTGTGTGTGAGAGAACGTGTACATTTTTATTGGCAGGCGTCTGAGAGAAAACCCAGGTGGCTTCTTCTGTTTTTGTTGTGTGGCATATTTTCAGATTGTGCAAAACTCAGAGACTCATGATTAATTTTGTTTCCAGTGAAATTGGGCATTAAGGGGCTCCCGAGGGGCGCAACAGTCTAAGCGTTGGCCCTGTCATGAGGAGATCACGAGTTCGATCCCTGGTGATGCTACAGCCGTCCGTAGCCGGGAGTCCTAGAGAGCACAATTGGCCTCGCTCTCTCTGGGTGAGTAGGATGGCCCCCCCTTCTCCCCCCATCACTCAGTGTGATGATGGTCAGCGCAGGAGTCAGTTGGCCGATGTAACGGATCTGGTGGTTGGTGCTTTCCTCCGAGCGTCTTTGGCTGTCCAATGACGTTGCATTAGTGGCAGTTTGAAAAAATACGATGGCTGGCTTCCCAGGTCTCTGAGGAAGCCTGTGCTAGCCTTCGCCCTCCTAGTGTTGATAGCATCGTGTGACTGAGGGAGTCCTAACTAGCAGGTGGAATTGGCGAGTACTAGATTGGGGAGAAAATTGGGTAAAAATCCAAAAAAGGGCATTAAGGACACGTTATTTATTTGTAGTTTTAGTTTTTTTCAGTGTTTAGTCTGACTGCATTTGACTCCTGCAGGGAGATTTTTTCCACACCTTTGAAGTTCAGTCTTAGGAGTTGTGTTTTCTGCTTCTCATGATCCAAGTAATCGTAACTAATTGAATGATGTTGAGGTCTGGACTCTGGGATGTCCATTTCTTTTTCTCAGTAATAGCTGCTTGACAGCTACACATCCTTTTAGACCCATAGTGCAGAGCACATCTTGCTTTTTTCAGATTTGAAGTCTACCCCTTTGCAGCTATAACAGCTTCAACTCTTCTGGGAAGGCTTTCCACAAGGGTTAGGAGTGTGTTTATGGGAATTTTTGCCCGTTCTTCCAGAAGCACATTTGTGAGGTCAGACACTGATTTTGGATGAGAAGGCGTGCCTCCCTTCTAATTCATCCCAAAGGGGTTCTATCAGGTTGAGGTCAGGACTTGCAGGCCAATCAAGTTCTTCCACTCCAAACTGGCTCATCCACGTCTTTATGGACCTTGATTGGGCACTGGTGCTCAGTCATGTTGGAACTGGAAGGGGCCGTCCCCAAACTGTTCCCACAAAGTTGGGAGCATGAAATTGTCCAAAATCTTTTGGTGCTGAAGCTTTAAGAGTTCCTTTCACTGGAACTAAGGGGCCGAGCCCAACTCCTGAAAAACAGCCCCACACCATGATCCCCCCTCCACCAAACTTTACACTCGGCACAATGCAGTCAGACAAGCACCGTCTCCTGGCAACCGCCAAACCCAGACACATCCATCGGATCGCCAGACTAGAAACGTGATTGGTCACCTCAGAAAACAGGTCTCCACTGCTCTAGAGTCCAGTGGCGGCGCTTTACACCACTGCATTCAACGCTTTGCATTGCGCTTGGTGATGTAAGGCTTGGATGCAGCTGCTCAGCCATGGAAACCCATTCCATGAAGCTCTCTACGCTGTTCTTGAGCCACATGAAGTTTGGAGGTCTGTAGTGATTAACTCTGCAGAAAGTTGGTGACCTCTGCGCACTATGCCCCTCAGCATCCGCTGACCCCGCTCTGTCATTTTACGTGGTCGACCACTTCGTGGCTGAGTTGCTGTCGTTCCCAATCACTTCCACTTTGTTATAATCCCACTGACAGTCGACTGTGGAATATTTAGTAGTGAGGAAATTTCACGACTGGACTTGCTGCACAGGTGGCGTCCGATCACGGTACCACGCTGGAATTCTCTGAGCTCCTGAGAGCGACCCATTCTTTCACTAATGTCTGTAGAAGCAGTCTGCAGGCCTAGGAGCTCGGCTTTATACACCTGTGGCCATGGCAATGATTGGAACACCTGAATTCAGTGATTAGGATGGGTGACTGAATACTTCTAAATATGTTTATTGTTATCTTAAAATAATGAGTTACTTATTACGTATTATGTTGTCTCAGGATAGCAATCCAGAGAATTACAGCAACAACTCATGGCCTGTCTGGACTTCCATACTTGGCTAAGCAAATGCACACTTAAAAATGTGGTTCTTCTGAGGTTCTTTATAAAGAAAATAGTTCTATATAGAACCATGAACATTCAAAGAACCCTTTACATGATCAAATGGTTCTTTGCATAATGAAAGTGTTCTTCAGCTTGATGGAGAATGTGCTGTAGGTGGTTCCATGTAGAACTATTTAAAAAGAGTTCTGTACAGCACCAAAAAGGGTTCTTTTATTTATTCATACAAAGCGTTCTTGGAGTGAATTCTACATAGAACCATTTTCTCTGCTGTAGAACCATCGACTTAAGAGTTTCTCTTTGGAATAAGGGGGAAAATTGTGTAGCTGAGACGTTTCTCTGAGCTGGTTCTCTGAGTGCCTGGCTCGAGGGCCCAGCGGTGGTGGCAGTGACCATCAGCAGGGATCAAATCAGACTTTGATGTCTGAGACACAGCCAGCATTTATGAGTGCCAACCTTCCAGCTCCACACTGTTAGCAGTTAGTGATTAGCTGTCTGTAAATATCTGCTGGTGTGGATGTTTTAGGACCCCGTCTCCTGGGCTTTTTTAGGGCTCGCTGCATGTGGCCTCTCCAGAGACTCGGGCACAGCACAGCAATTACCCAGCAGACTGAAGGACATGGCGTTATCCTGTCGTTTTGTTTCCATTAATTGTACAAAAGCTTTCAGAATGCTGCTATGAAAGACTGTATTAGGGGCAGTTATGCAAATCTGAGCACTTGGATGCAAATGTGGATTCTTTAGAAAGAAGCAGGTGTTACGTCCTGTGTGGATGTTTCCTTTTTCTCTCTCTCTCTGTCTGAGTAATCTCAGGTGCGTTCTTTGGTGTTGGAGCAATATAGATATTTTTTTTTTTCCCTTCTTATTCGGCCTCGCACGGTTCCGCTCCCCTGGCTGCCCGCCAGTCGACAGACCAGTTGTTGTTGGTGATTTGCTGGCCTGCGGGTACATGTGGGCAAGTGAAGACGCTTTTGTTTGTTTTTTTTTGTTTTTTTTAGAAAGGAGCCGTTGGGGTGGCCTGCCCTTTTTCTTTGACCTGTTGGACTTTGTTTATTGGTAGTGTAGTGAGGGTAGTGTTTATGTAATTCCCTTTCTTTTGTTAGTTCTGTTAGTCAGTTAGTTAGTTAGTTAGTATCTTTATTAGGTTATTATTTATTTATTAGGTTGTTATTTTGGGTCTTGGGCCTCCCTGAAGCTTTGTTTCCTTTATTTGTTTTGGTGTCCTTGCTTCAGTTGAATGCTGAAAATAATTTCAGTGACTGGATGAAAGTGCAAACCATTGAATAAATTGTCAGATCCGTATTCGATGTGTTTATTATTATAATTTATCAATTCGAATTTTTTTGGTTCTGGTATGGCGTCCTCTGCACATTGTGTGCAATTACACATTTCCACCAGAGAGGTCTCCAAATCTTCAAACATTGCATAGTGTAACTTTAAGGAGCAGTACAGTGTGTTAATAACCTGAAATGAGACTGAAATGAGTTTTAAGGTGCATTACACTCACTTTCCAAGGTGAAAAGATATATATATGTACTTTTTCATAACTCAGTCAGTAAAAAAATTGCTTGATACAATTATGTTCCCTAAGGTACTGAAGACATACCCTTAATGGTATCGCCCCAATGACAGCATTCATCCACTGAAAGGTACAATTTAGTGGCTGTTTCTCAGAGAGTGTACTATATATGGATCATAAGCTTCTATAACACTTATAAGGGCTTCATACAGAAATAAGAGCGCTGACATATTACATGTCATTCTTATCTGTAAATCTGCATTTCCTGAAGCGGTTAACTTTGTTTTCAGTCATTTTGTGGTGTTTTGGTGGAAGATTGGACTCAAATTATATTAGCAATGCTTTAGCCGGTATGATAATTAAAGCAGATAAAGAGTTTGAGATCATTTGATGTTAAAAAGTTAATTAAGTGTGAGAGACAGTGAAATCCGTGGAGAAGATAATGAGCTTTCATTTATCTTTGGAAGCAGAATTTTTGATCATTCAAGGGGATTTTTTCCTTAATAACGAATGTCAAAGCAGAATTTTCCGTTCTTTTGCTCCATGAAGAGGACAGAGGGGTGTGTGTGTGTGTGTGTGTGTGTGTGTGTGGAAAGTGAAGAAGAAAATTGTTTATTACTTCTGTATGTCACATCCAAAATTTGATTGACAGAGCAAAGGAGAGTGAGAGAGTGAGCTGCAGAGCTGCTGTTAGTGTGGATCTCCCCTCAGGGTGTTATGAGTCAGAAACGCCTGTGTGTTTGAGTGTTTGTGAGTGTGTGATAAAGGCCGTCCCGCATGCCGGCCAACTGATTTGTCATCCTCGCCGTCACAAGACTTCAGAAGACATGTGAGAGAAACATTCCCCAAGCAAACGGTCAGGGGTCAACTTGCTGAAGCATGACTAGGATTAGTTTCAGTTTTGTCCCTGACGGCCAGAAGCCTCCACAGAAACTTCTTTTTTGACGTTTTCCACAATGCTAGCTCGGCTCCCGTTTGTGTACATAGCGATGACGGCGGATATCAAAGCCTTCGAAAGTTTGAGGACAATACGTTTTTTTAAAATTCCCCTGAGCCGTTTTCTTTGTCGGTTTTTAATAACTCAACGTGTCAGGCTTGAGAAATATGTTACACGTTTCATTGCCGTCATATCACAGCCTTAATTTTTAGCTCCTTTTTTCCATTCATTTGAAGACGGAAGCTCTTTTGCACTGTCTGAACATTTCATGACGAATGCACGAGGGTCATTCTGCAGAAACGTCCACCTTTTTCATTTATCCATACTGGTGTTACCCGATCCTCATTGGTGTTGCACATAACCAGAGACGTTTTTAATGAAAGATGTCCTTTACTAAATGGCTGGGGAGCATCAAACCACATGTTGTCGGTCATAGAATATCTACTGAAATATGTCATTTAATCCATTTATATTTAGTTTTTTCAAGTCAAGTCAAAGAGGCTTTTACTGTCATTCCCTCTGTGTACAAGTACACGGTGGAGTGAAATTACGTTCCTCCAAGAGCAACAAGGAGCAAAAAGTACGAAGTGCGAACGTGTTCAAACAAAAAATTAAGCTAGAAACAATAAATACGATAAATTAAACAGACATTAGACACAGTAAACCGACAGGACAGTGCAGCACCGACACAGCACTCATTCTGGACATGAGGTCATTCACTTCTTCTTCTTTCGGCTGCTCCCTTTAGGGGTCGCCACAGCGGATCATCTGCCTCCATCTTGCCCTATCCACTGCCTCCTCTACTTTCACACCAACCATCTCCATGTCCACCTTCACTACATCCATAAACCTTCTCTGAGGTCTACCTCTTCTCCTTCTACCCGGCAGCTCCATCTCCAACATTCTTTGACCAATATATCCACTATTCCTCCTCAACACATGTCCAAACCATCTCAACCTGGCCTCTCTGGTTTTATCTCCAAACTGCTCCACCTTCACCGTCCCTCTGATCTGCTCATTTCTAATCTTGTCCATCCTGGTCACTCCCAAAGAAAATCTCAGCATCTTCATCTCCGCCACCTCCAGCTCAGCCTTCTGTCTTTTAGACAGAGCCACAGTCTCCAAACCAAACATCATAGCAGGACCACTACTGTCTTATAAACCTTCCCTTTCACACATGAGGTCATTCACAATTACCTCAAAATAAAGTCGGTCACACCAGTGACTTCAACTAAAAGCTTCATATGAAATCAGGAGCTAAATGAGAAAATCTCTGATCACTGAAAGACACAGTGGACTCACCGTGTGCTTTTCTTCATAGATCCTCATTTTTATTTCAAAATAAGAGTTTTTTTGTTACACAATAATAAGCCTGCTCTATACATATATGATAGAACCAGTCATTTTCTGTCATTCCTTTTAGTCCATTCTTCATGAAATTTGCGCACAGTGTGAAGAACAAGTTATTTTCAAATTAGAGCAAAAGCTGAAAAAGAATATATATAGTGGTGTTATTTAATAACCGTTTACAATACAATTGTTGATTTTCCGACAAAAATAAATACATAAAATGTTACTCAGCAAATGAATAGAAATTGTGCATTAAACCCGCAGAAACGTGCCATATTTAAGTTTGTTCCCTTAGAAAATCAACAATCCATTACTATATAATTTGACCTGTGGTGGTCCAACTTTTGCTTGCGACTGTATATGCAGCAATATTAATACATTTCGCATAATCTCACTCTGAGCAGATGACTTCTGAAACATGGTGTCGAGTAATTATGATAAGCAGCTGTTTGGTGTAAAGCTCATAGAGCAGTAAGTGTGTTTTCCAGCTGTTCTACACCCAGCAGCAACACCTTCAACAGAGGATTTAGTCACTTCATTGAAAAGAAACAGAGGAAAAATGTGAAAATTTCAAAGGAGATGAATTGTACTCGAACTTTTGACAGGAAGTGTCATTTCCGGGTGGGGTCTATAGAAGCGCGACGTGTTGAGCAGGTGTGGAATCATAATGCGCTCAATAGAGGGATTAAAGTGCAGAGTCAGGACTGTAAAGATCTGACTACATGCTCGTTATTTTCTCATGCTCTCTCTCTCCCTCTCTCTCTCTCTCTCTCTCTCTCTCCCTCCCTCTCTCCCTCCTTTATTAGCTCCTCATAGTGTGTGTGCAGTGTCGGGCGACAGCACAGTGAGGCAGGATGTCATGCCTGTCTTAACTCTTCACTTTTAATAAGCCCCCAGCCAAGCACAGCCTTGCTGACAGGGAGAAGAGGGGCTGCTTCCCTGAAACACACATACACACATTTGTACTCCTGTCTTAGTGGGGACCCTCCATGTCGCTAAGTTACATCGAGACTTCCCACTGATCGCAGAAAACTCGAGCTGAAGTAAACAAACATTACTCAGTGCTGCCCTCTATAGGAGTTAGGGTACCAGTCAGGTGGTACAGTCAGAGAACTTGTGTAGAGGAGAATTAAGTCTCTGTAATGTCTTCCGGGTTTCTCAAATGCTAGGGGGCGCTCTCGAGCGAGTCCAAAATGAAAGGGTTAACATGGAGCATTTGAGCAAAATCATAGTTTATAAACGCTTAAACATTTTTAATGTAAAAGAATAGACTCATTTCCTGAACACAGAGCAGCATCAAACATTAACACCGCTGTTATATTTTAAAGAGCTTTTAAACTCGAATTAAAGGAGTTTAAGTCAGCGCCTCATGTACGTTCGTGACCTCTGTGAACACACACAGCCAATGAGTTGCTCCATTGGCCAACCAATCAGGATTCAGTAGCAGTAATGTTAGCGTCCTGCTGCCCAAAACCCGTTTGCTGTAGAAAAAAAGGAAACACACAGGTGAGTTTTCTTTTTTTTTTTTTTTAGTGAAGTCCATCCCTCTGCCTTCTAAAAGTAAAGTAAAGGAAAGTTCTGGGCAAGTGATTAGAAACTATTTTAACTTTTCATTTTTAGCCACTGAGCTCCATTCACTCCCATTCATTGAGGACTCACTGAGGACCCCTCTGCTGTTTTAGCTGCCCTGTTTTTGATATAACAAGGGAAATAGGAAGTGGCCAGGCTCCTCATAAACCGGCTCTGTAACTGTTTCCTTTGCTTTTGTAAGTGTGTCAACAAAAAGCTTTTCTGCTTTCTTTTATGTGCATGCATTTTCCTCAACCCAAAGATGGGAATGAACCCGGGTCACTTTATTTTTCTTTCAACGTAAACATGAAAGCTAGCAAGTTTGTATTAATGTGTTAATGAAGACCTCAATTCTCTGTCCAAAATCTGGACATACTGCAGTTCCCACCTTTACCAGCCATGTCAAAGCAATCACCAAAACAGCCATATGATGAGGTTTTGGTGAGCCAGAAAGACCCAGAGTAGCTGGTCCAGGCTTTTATCTCCAGCAGGGTGGACTACTGTAATGGTCTCTTAACTGGACTTCCCAAAAAACAGCTGCAGCTCGTTCAGAGTGCTGCTGCCGGAGTTTTAAACAGGACCAAGAGACCAGAGCACATTATTACAGTTCTACAGTCTTTACTTCCACTCGCTTACAGAATAGACCGTAAAGTGCTGCTACTAGTCTGGACGTTACTGAAACGTCTGGGCCCAGAATACATCTCTAGTAGCTAATAGAGCCCAGAGTCCAAACCAAACATGCTGAATTTAGCTGTTATGTTTAATACAACTGGAACAAGCTACCAGAAGATCTTATATGTGGTCCAGATATATCGATATTTAAATACAGGTTTAATATATTTCTCATCTCATGTGCCCATGATTCAACACTTTAGTCCTTTGTTTTGATTCCTTTTTATGATTTTATTCTACTTTTTGCTTTGTACTTTCTTTTAAGGTTTATATCTTTCATGGTTTTTCACTCTTAAGCACTTTGTCTTTTCTTTAGATGTTCCTTTTGCTTTTTTGTGTAAAGCACATTCAGTTGCTGTTGTGTGTGACGGTACTACATTAATAAACTTGCCTAGTCTTGCCTTGCCTGGAACCGTACGACCAAGCAGCGAACAATTCAGGGGTCTTCATCCAAGTGTAACCTCAGGATCCATTTCTTGTAGCTCTTACCTCCTTTAAAAAATGCAGATCTCTCCACAGTCTTGTTATTTTTGGTTTCCATCAAACATTTGGTCCCCACAATGAGATAAATATATGGGCACATACCAGAGACAGTCGCAAGTCAATTCATGCATTTTACATAAATACTTAAACGGCATCAAACCACACACTGTCAATCATAAAATGTCCACAAAAATATGGAATTTAATCCATTTGTGTTCAGTTTTTTCACAATTACCTCAGAAGTCGGTCACACCAGTGACGTCCGCTAAAAGCTTCATGTGAGGTCATGAGCTGAATGAGAACATCTCTGATCACTGAGAGACACAGTGGACTCACCATGAGCTTTTCTTCATAGATCCTCAGAAAACAGGTAAAAGGATGTCAAGTGATGTCATCAGCGTGATTATTATTATAAAATAAGAGTTTTTGTTACGCACCAGTGACACGACTCCTGGGGAATTTTCGTTATATATTTTATAACATTTATTTGGCTTTTGTTTTCTTTGTCATTTCATGGTCATGTAGAGATTATTGTAGTATTGTATCTCAAAATATTCACACATGACTGAGGACAAGCTCTTCTGTGGTGCCTGGATTTCTATATGATTGATTTAAAAAGCAGTATTGCTAAATTGAGGCTACAGTCATCACAAAAATATAAATAAATTGTAATCCTAACATGTTTTTCAAGTGTAATAAATCTGTAAATGCCAGGGACACAAAAATGGACGTTGCCATAGAATGACTCTTGTGCTGGTGACCAGCCATGCTGGCTTATGCTGGTTTTTCTAGCAGGGGTTTTGGGTGCAACTTGAGTCGGAGGCACTTTACATTACAGATTACACTGGGGATTTGGACCCTGATGGCATCAGAGGGAGTGAGAGAGACTGTATGTGTGTGTGTGTGTGTGTGTGTGTCTCTCTCTTGTCTCATACTGAGAGGACTGTGTGTGCTGGAATTGGGATGTTATCCCAGGACAAAAAAAGAGGAAGGCCCGATTGCTTGGGATTAGCTTCTAAAACACAAATCCCTCCCGTTTCCCCTCCTTTTTACCACACGGCTTTAAGACCGCTGTGCGCCGCATAGAAGCCGGAAGGACAGAGAAGCTGATAGCGAATGACAGAAAAAACAAACAAAACCAGCCACCTTTGGGAAAACATCTATAAGCGTCCACGTCACACTTCCTTACCAGAGCCTGACCGACACATCGCTTGGCCGATAAAATCAGCCAGTATTCAGGTTAGGATTTATGGTATTGGGTGTAAATACTGTGGCTGAAAAATGGCTTGTGCACATTTTAATGCGCAATGTATTTATTTGCTGAATTTTATGAAACAAAAATATATAAGACATAAAATGTGGCCATTTTACATTTCATGGTTTATTTATTTATTTATTTATTTATTTATTTATTAGCATCACCAGGGATGTATCTCCTCTTGCTGAGGCCAATGCTTAGCCATGGAAACCGCTCGGGAGCCCCGCTTTATTTCTTTCTAATATGCAAAACACAAAGCAAATAAATAGAAACGGTACATTTAAATAAATAAAGCTTATTTTCAATAGAAAAATCAATAAAACGTGATTGGACTGGGTTTTTCATACAACTGTGCATTTATACTATGAAGCACGTTGTGAGTTTAATGCTTTGCATTTGTTTTAGACATTTGACAGTAATTCACAGTCATAAGTGTCAACTAACGATAACATCTTGACCGGCTTACAGTTCTTTCATAGGTTGACTCCAAGTTCTCTGTAGCTTGTCAGACCTCACGATAGTTGCTGTTAGGAAGGCACAGTGATATCAGAATCATATCGTAATGGAAAAATGATTGCCATTGGACAGATGTTTAGATTTGCCTGATATTTCAGAAGAGTAATCGAAGACGTAGTTATTATTTATTATATTGTAGAAGTAGTGAGCGTTTAGACGATGCCAGGTGCTGAAATATCTGTTGAATTTACTGCAGCAAATGTTCTATTTCTCTGTTAAGCTTTTCAGGTAGATTCCGACCAAAATTCTACATTTTCTACATCAGTGTTGCCAGATGTGTATATCAGAAATATCAGATATTAGCATCGGCCCACGATTCCCACCCCTGTGCGTCCCTAGTTGCCACGAAAGAATGCAGAACATGGTTTGGTCAGTTTATTGATCTCCGATATCTTGGTATCATGAGCAGAAGTCCATTAACAAGAGAAAAGGGTCCCTCACCGCGTTACAGCGTTAATGACCACGTTCTGCTGGGCTGTGAATAAACCGTGCAGGTCTGATCTCTCGGTCACATCACATGGAGTGAATCCACACACTCACTCACTCACTGGCCACTTTATTAGAAACTTTTGTATCTGCTGTAAAGGGGGTAGTTTCTGACAAAAGTGTATATAAAGTTCAGTGGAGCTCGTAAAGGAACCAGTGAATCGGACGTACAAGGTCAGTGTTTCTAATAAAGTGGACAGTGACAGGTTATAGTCCTTGAAAACGCTGAATGCTGCCTGTATGGTAGTTGTTCTGTATTCTTTTACAGTACGTTTGCTGTAATGCTCGTGCTGTTGCCAGAACACTGTGATGAATAACGCCTAAGCAGATTCATTCATTAGGCTCTGATGCTCAGCTTTGACATTGCCAAACCCTCTTCCTGGACGGTGGCCAGTCAGCATCACAAATCTAGTCAGTTCATCCAAACAGATGCTTTGAATATGTGCTATAAAAGGGCTTAGTGACACTAGTTACATTTGTCAGAATCGCCATATTTATGCTGTGTGTTTAGTGTTTAGGTGTTAAACGCATTGCAGTATCAGTCTAAAGCAGGGGTCTCAAACTCAGATTACCTGGGGGCCAGCAGCCAAGTGGACTGCTTCAAAAGGGGCCGGTTGAAAATTGCAGGGAAATAAATGTATCCTGTTTGTTCAAGTATGAATTTTAACCAATTTTTGTTTATTTTCTTTCACCTAAAGGAAACTAATATTTGGGAAAGAAGCTTTTATTTTCCCCAATTATCTGTCATCTGTCACCACAAGCCACAACTACTAATGTCTTTGCTTTTAATCATCATGAAAAAAAAAATCATAAGACCTAAGCCGATTTTATATAACATGTGTTGGGTCACCAGCCACAGTGTCTGGTGTGTAAAGCTAATCTTCCTGCCGCAAAAAAAGAAATAAATAAAAAATTGTGCAACACAAATATGAAGGGGAATTCCACCAATTTGTCAGAATTTGCGCATAACTAAACGGTTGAGATTATAACAAATCATTCATTGGTCGATGTGAAATTGTTCATTGTAGAGACATTTCCAGCAGTGGTGGTTGGAACCAGACATCTGAATGGTCTAATGCCTCTACAGGACATTGTTAAGGACAGTTTTGTGATCAAATTTTGGCCTGAAACGTATTTTTATCTATTTATTTTATGCAGTTCAGAGCAAAGAGATGCTGTGTGTTTCAGATTTACCTCCATCAACATTACAAATAAAAACTCATCTACATGTAGGCTCAGCGGTGCTTTTGAACAGTAAATGAAATGGCTATATTTGTGTTGTAGTCATCACGACGTCCGGTTCCCATCAGCACCACTGTAAAGAAATTTGAGTAGGATTCAATGAACCGTTTCAAGTCTAAATGACTTTGTTTGCATCTCAACCACTAAACTGTGCAGACCTTTTTGAAAATATGGTGGAATTTCCTTCTAAGAATAAATTGAATGGATCTGTTTTGCCCGGCCGGGTCGTAGTTTGACACCTCTGGTCTGAAGTGATTAAGCTACATAGTAATGCAGTGTTAGGAGTGACTGTTGAATTGATTATAATAATATTACTGTATACTGTTCTCAAATGTAAAAACAAAAAGATTGACATTGTGTTCACTCTGTCTGTTTTGTTGCTGTGCAGATATTTAGGTGTATATTTAGACTGTATGTCCAAGGCCTGGTATTGCTGACTCAGGTGCAGAGGTGCTGTTGCACCTGCGTAATCTCCATAGAGAAGTAATGCTCATAGAATGGGATTGTCTGAAACAGCCACACAGGAGCCTAAGGTCACCACGCCTGATGCTAAGCATTGGCTAGAGGGGTATAAAGCCCCCAAAACCATCAGATGACAGATGAGAAGGTGTCTACAAACTTTAGGACTTGTAGTGTACGTGTTCTTCCAGTCATGTCGGAATGTCGGAATTAAATTGATATTAACAGTTGAAGTTTACTGTAGTTGCATGGAGCATAGACCTGGCCCTCTTTCGGCTTTCCGTATTCTGACGGCTGTTTGAGTGTGTGAGGCACGTCCACAGCGGAGTGTGACTCAAGCTCAACGATTGATATCGACCGGTCTGAAGGGGAGGCACATGGACTGGCCTGTTAAGGAGGGCAGTGGGTGGAGAAGCAGCAGGAATGGGAGGCGCAAGAGATGGATGCATGCAGGGCTCACTCTCTGTCTTTCCATCTGCCTCTTCTGGATGAAAACAGCCTCTCTAAATGTAAACGAGTGCAGCCTCAGTCCTTTAAAGGGCAAAGAGAGAGAGAGAAGCTCAAAATATCTTGTGTTCTTCCCACCGCTCAGTCTAATCACCGGGTCTTTGTGAAGGCCCCGTTCAGAAGCTCTGTTTGAATAATTTAGCTTTATTTATTGGTGCATAATGTTAAGGACCTGGGCTTAAATAATTGAGCAGTGTTACCATGAATTATGAAACCTGATATAAAAAAATCCCTTGAAGCTTCAGGGCTTCTGTGCAGGTGTACTGGAATCCTATTAAAATTCAAACTTCTTTCTCTTTCGCTCTCCGTGTCTAGGTAATGTGGTTGATATATACCAGAGGGAGTTCTTGGCTCTGCGAGATCGGCTCCACTCGGCTGAGCAGGAGAACCTGAAGCGCTCGAAGGAGCTCAACCTGGTGCTGGACGAGATCAAGCGAGCCATCGCAGAGAAACAAGCGCTGCGGGACATCAACCGCACCTGGAGCAGCCTGTCTGGTGAGAGAGAGCGACAAGCACAGCATTCAAGTCAGTTATAATGGACAGATTGTCGAACGAAACTGTACATGAATCATTCGCATAAGTCTGCCTGATGGGTCCACCATATAGGTGTGCAGTTACAGACTGTGGGCCAGGGGTCGGCAACATGCGGCTCTTTTACTGCCCTGTTGCGGCTCCACAGCAGAATCAGATTCGTAGGTAATAATAAAATAATCCTCCTCTACAGTAAAATAAAGCTCTGCTGATCCTCCAACACAGTTTAACAGTAAATGGTCTTAAACGCTGGAGTTAATGTAGAACTGCTGATTCACCCTTTAACCCTGAAGATCAGCGCAGACGGCTGGTCACCATAGCAACACAGACAACAGTCTCACCCAGCTAGTAGCTAACGAAAAGGCAAAGAGAGAGATTTAAGACGTAGTTCGTAATGATGTTTACCATCATATGTCCTAATCAGTGCACCTTCCAGTGTTCAGTCTTACCCGAGACTGTGAGTGTGATACAGTTGGTTACTGCGCCCTCTGATTGGCCACAGCTCAGTTCATATGCAGGTTTGTCCAAAATAAGGGAGCAGAGAGACGATGTGCATCGGTGGTCAGTTATATGTGTATATATAGCCGTTTCTCGCCTAATTATAGCACATTATAACACATCAAATAAAAAATCTAATGAAAAAAGGCAAATCATTTTGTATGGCATCATCGTTCTTGTCACATACAGTATATGCTGCTTACAATTTCAACAGCCCACTTTAAGACAAGCTTCCCACGTCCCACGTCCCACGTAATGACTCATTTGTTTTATCAATGCTTCATCTATACTTTCTCCCGATGCAACAGCATCGCTTGCGGCAGAGAAACACTGGGTGCGTCCCGGACCTCCCATTAGAGAAAAATGACAACCAAGTGTCTCTCTTCTGGGGTGTCCCTTTACTCTTATGGGAGGTCCAGGACCCCACCTGGCCCCTCCTTAATTCAAACCCTGAGTATTTCTACATTCAGGTTTGCAAAATGGTAGGTACTAGCTTCATCTGTTTTCTGCACACTGCATACATCAGTGGGACATTCCGTCTCTTCTGCTGTCGACAGCAATCCGTTTCCCATGAAAACGGAAGTGATGCAATAAGGCAAAGCGGTCACGTTACAAAAAGAACCAATCACATAGCTTTATTTAACATAAACACCCTTCGCTGGTGAGATGTCTGTAGATGATTCAGACCAATCAGAGGCCAAAACACACGTGCATTACAACACCGCCGCACCCAAAGCCGGGGTTACGCTACGCGACTTCCACCCCGATCAGTCTGGTTGAGTCTGAGCTGGTCGGCTCTAGTCTGCAGATTTTTGGGTTAGTCCACGGTTGGAGAGAGAGTCGAGTCGTGAGTGAGGGGAGCAGACTCCGATTTTTGGCTTCTCGATCAGACTCTGTTTCAGACTCCTGAGAGCAATCTAGTGTAAACTGATCCACGACTCGATCTGAACAGACTCCTGTAACGGCCAGTAAAAACTGAGAGCGCGAAAGAAAATACAGCAAGTAAAAGTCTCTCACGTGAGGAACGAAGCTGTTGAATGAGCTGGGTTTACGGAACAATCAAGTACATTTAAAACTCAAAAAATTCCACACTGATCACATTTTTAAATCCATGATCCACTTGAACAAGTTTATCTACTGCCTCTTTACTACTTCAGCACAAACGACAGAGAAAACAGCAGCAGCTGCTTCGTGTTTGTTTGTTTGTGTTCTGCTAATATGTAAAGTGATACTTATTTAATCCCACAACCCGGAAAATTCCACCTCCGCATTTAACACATACGTGAAGTGAAACACCACATACACACTAGTGAATGCACGCACACTAGGGGGCAGTGAGCACACTTGCCCAGAGCGGTGGGCAGCCTTCCGGTAACCTCAAGCCCACGACTGCCCCAAATATAGATGGTTCCTAGCAGAGGATGGATACGAGAGTTCTTGCGAGTTCACTGAGGTCCGTTCGGTTCAGCAGCAGCTGAAAAGTCGAATAGTGTGTGATAACTAATCCTTTAGTGTGGATTCCGAATATTTCAGTCGCCAAAAAATAGTCTGATAGTATGAGACGCCCAGTCTTTTATAATCTGTTCAGGCTTTAAAAGTCGTGTAGTGAACCCAAGGCTGAAGTGTCAAGGGTAACACTGGGTTCAGTGTGTAAGCCTCAATTTTTGGGCAAAATTTGTAAATGATAAACACATTTTACAACATTGGACGATTTTATGTCTTGTCTAAATCATTCAGAGCTACGCTGGAGGGTGATCAACTCAAGCTGTGCGTCAGCAGTGAACACCAGCAAGGTGGAGCTACAAGGCAGGAGTTTGTGTTAAAGTGTCCACGAGGTTCACAGCCAGTCAAGATAGCATAGATTCTTTAAACTCAGACCTAGAAAGCAAAGCAAAGCATTTCAGATACGGTTCCGTATTCACGGCCACATCTCACTGAGACTGAACCAGTAGATGTGAGTTAGAGTGCAGTGTGATTTGAGCTCATGCTGAATGCTCTCTGTTCCTCTCAGACGAGACGAAGCTCAAGCTGTGGAACGTCACCAGCAGTAAGAATGTGTTGCAGCTGCCCAGCATCTTCCACCACCTGCCCCATCTCCTGGCCAAGGAGACCAGCCTGCAGCCCGCCGTGCACATTGGCCAGGGCCGCACAGGAGGTGCGTCTGTCTTAACTTCTGTCATCCCCGTCTCAGAGTCTTGATCTTCTCATCTCTCATATCATCACCCTCCCCTGAAGATTTATTACCTCTGTCTCTCTCTCTCTCTCTCTCGCTCTCTCTCTCACTCTCGCTCTCGCTTTCTCTCTCTCGCTCTCTCTCTTTCTCTCTCTCTAGCTCGCTGTCTCTGGCTCTCTCTTTCTCGCTCTCGCTTTCTCTTTCTCTTTCACTGTCTCTCTTGCTCTCTCTCTCTAGCTCTCTGTTTCTCACTCTCTCTCACCCTTTCTTTCTCTTTCTCTCTCTCTCTCTCTTGCTCGCTCTCTCTCTCTCTCTCTTGCTCTCTCTCTCTCTCTCTCTCTCTCTCTCTCTCTTGCTCTCTGTTTCTCACTCTCTCTCACCCTTTCTTTCTCTTTCTCTCTCTCTCTCTCTAGCTTGCTCTCTCTCTCTCTCTTGCTCGCTCTCTCTCTCTCTCTCTCTCTCTCTCTTGCTCTCTCTCTCTCTCTCTCTCTCTCTCTCTCTCTCTCTAGCTCTCTGTTTCTCACTCTCTCTCACCCTTTCTTTCTCTTTCTCTCTCTCTCTCTCTCTAGCTTGCTCTCTCTCTCTCTCTTGCTCGCTCTCTCTCTCTCTCTCTTGCTCTCTCTCTCTCTCGCTCTCTCGCTCTCTCTCACTCTCTCTCTCTTGCTCTCTCACTCTCTCTCTCGCTGTCTGTTCGGTTTGCTCAATATCTTTCTTTCTCTTTCAGTCTCTGTCTCTGTGAATATACAGTACTGTGTAAAATGTAGGCACCTGAGAGCTTTTTGTTTTAAAACGCTATTTATCTGGACCGTAAGCATTTTTTCATTTATTGGTATTGATTTTCTATTCGTCAGTATTTTTATTCAACCATTTCCAACACAGTCCTCATGGCAGCCCAGTATTATTTGTAGATGTCATCCCATAGCTAGTTTATCTGATCAATTCCTTATTATACTAAATCAACTGTATTGCTGCTGGAATTTCACAAATCTATAATGGCTGGAAGCGTCAGGGAGAAATCTGGAACCAAGCATATGTTCTCCTGTGTGCAAAAACACAGTCAAGAGAAATATTTTAGGCCTGAACGATTTGGGGAAAATATCGAACTGCGATTATTCGTACTAATATTGCAGCTCTATTTTGAATTGCCATTTTTTTAACAAATTGAGATTTTGGCCAAGACCAGAATATCATATCCACCTTTTTGGCTCGAGGCTTGACCCCTAAAGTAAGTTGTGGTTGTGATGTCACAACGTGTGGACCTCACCTACAGATATTTCACAGACTCTTATTAGGTTCAGTTTCCCCTCTTAAAATCTAAAACCCATCATTTCTGCTGATGTACACACTTGCAAAAGACGGTTCTTCAAGGGTTCTTTAGTAAAGATAATGGTTCTGTATAGAACCATAAACACTCAGTGACTCACTTGCATGCTTAAAACGTTCTTTGCATGATGAAACGGCTCTTTAAATGTTTGGACATTGTGTTGTATGCGGTTCTATATAGCACATTTGTGTAAATCGTTCTGTACAGCACCAAAATGTTCTTCTATTGTTACAAGCTTGACATTGGAACAGTAGCAGAACCCTTTTGCTGCTGTATAGAACCATATGCATCACATCTTCCTTCAATCTAAAGAACAATTTCACAATTTGAAGAACCTTTTATGCGTGCAAATGGGTCTCTAAGTGTTCGTGGTTCTGTGTAAAACGATTGTCTTTACTGGAGAACCATCTTTTATAAGAACCTCGAGGAACTTTTCTGGGAGTGTAGGCTATAAAAAAAAATTGCAGCTCTTGCGATTTGAAAATTGCGCCATCCTAAATTGTGATTTCTATGTGAAAACGATTCGTCTTTCAGGCCTATTTGGCTGTGTGTATATTAGAGCACTGGGAGGTAGTTATACGGTGGCAGTCTCAACTTAGAGCCACGAGGGGCTGATTAGAGAGCCGGCTTGGCAGTTCCTGAAGCTCAGTTGGGGCTGTGCTGCTGCACCTTACATGCATCTATAGATATACACAGTTTTATATGACTGCAACGTACACAGTTACGGTCGTACACTCCCACTCTTAACAATGTATATCTTAGGAAAAAATAATGAAGGAAATAAAACCCTTTGGCTGTTTCTAGGACAACCACTTACACTGACCACTGTAATGAATAACACGCTTCCATTTTAACACGTCTGATTTAAGATTTCAAGCCCTCAGGAGTGTCTGAATGTTCCAATCAGGTGGATTTGATTAGAGCTGCAATAAAACTCCAGGAGTAACCAGGAATAAAACTAATGAAGTGTCAGTTGGTTGGAAACTGTTACTTACTGCTGCAGATATTTAACCCTTTGAATGTAAGTAAATAAAAAGTGTGTGCGTATGTATATTTGTATGCATGTTTGTATGTCACTGTTGTTGGAAGAAAACCTTTTATCTCCAAAACGGTAACTTTACAGGAGAAGGTAAAACCTACTTGACTTTTAATGTAAGTCAATGGAACCAGACGTTTTTCCAAGTCATTTTGGGCCGTTTCTTTTGGTCCATTCATCATGAAATTGACACACAATGTAAAGGCCAACAGGCATTTTCAAACTATGTCAAAACCTGAAAAATGACTAAAATTTTAGATATGAGAGTTTCCAACAGCGACGATATATTAGACTTAGACTTAGACAGACTTTTTCATTTAAATTTCCACCACACAGTGCACATTAGAACGAAATTACGTTTGCATTGGCTCAGAGTAGATTGAGGAGAAAAGAAATAAAAAAGTAATACAATATAGTCGGAAGAAAACCTTGTATCTCAAACATTGTAACTTTACAGGAGAAGGAAAAAACATACTTCACTTTGGAGGGTGTCCGGTTTGGTGACCTCAAGGTCACATCGCTGCTGTTTGCAGATGATGTAGTCCTATTGGGGACATCAGGCTGTGAACTTCAGCTTTCGCTGGATCAGTTGCAGCCGAGTGTGAAGCGGCCGGGATGAGAATCAGTACCTCTAATTCCGAGGCCATGGTTCTCAGGTGGGAAAGGGTGGAGAGCCCTCTCTGGGTCGGAGATGAGCTCTTGCCTCAAGTGGAGGAGTTTAAGTATCTTGGGGTCTTGTTCACGAGTGATGGTACAAGGGAGCGGGAGATTGACAGGCGGATTGGTGCTGGGTCAGCAGTGATGCGAGCTCTTTACCGGTCTGTTGTGGTAAAGAAAGAGCTGAGCCATAAGGCAAGGCTCTCGATTTACCGGTCGATCTACGTTCCCACCCTCACCTATGGTCATGAGCTTTGGGTAATGACCGAAAGAATAAGATCGTGAATACAAGCGGCCGAAATGAGTTTCCTCCGCAGGGTGTCTGGACTCTCCCTTAGAGAGTTCGGTCATCCGGGAGGGGCTCGGAGTAGAGCCGCTGCTTCTCCACGTCGAGAGGAGCCAGCTGAGATGGTTCGGGCATCTGGTTAGGATGCCTCCTGGATGCCTCCCTCGTGAGGTGTCACAGGCAAGTCCACCCGGGAGAAGACCCTGGGGAAGACCCAGGACACGCTGGCATGACTATATTGCCCAGCTGGGCTGGGAGCGCCTCGGAATCCCCCCCCGGAGAGCTAGTGGAAGTGGCTGGGGAAAGGGAGGCCTCATTGCTTAAGATGCTGCCCCCGTGACCCGAACCGCGGAGAAGCGGAAATGGATGGATGGATGGATGGATGGATGGATGGATGGATGGATGGATGGATGGATGGATGGATGGATTTTGGTTCATTTCTTTTAGGCCATTCATCATAAAATGTACAAACAATGTAAAGAGTAACAGACACTTTCAAATTATGTCAAAAACTGAAAAATGCCAAAAATGGAGATACAAGGTTTTCTTCCGACAGCAATGATATGTATATCAACAGATAAATACATTTTAAATAAGTATATAAATAACTATTTATGAAACATATTAAATATTATTGTCTGTTCAAAAAGTGTATTTGATGTTTGGTCCGTGTTGCTTTCAGGCATTTGGTCTGCAGTCGTGAGCTGTGTTTCCATTCAAAGCATTTTTGTCAGAAATGTTTCTACACTTCAGAACATTTGCAGATGTAGGCTGCATGAACGGAAATTGTCTGTAATATTTTGTGAATGAAAAAGTTTTCAACTTTTGTTTGAAAATTTATTGATGCCTAAAATATTTTGAAAACCTACATTGGGAACATTTTTTTCTGAGAAAGAATGAATTTCTGCACCAATTTAGTGTCGTGTGACGGATTTCCTTCACATGCCTTGTTTTCTGAAAGAACGCTGCCACTTTTCAGCACTTACAGACAGAGATGTCCAAAAAGCTACAGCCCTTCTGAGTGGAACGTGCTCAAACAGCTCCACATGGCAGAGAAATGATCTCTTACATATAAAAAAAAATGAAAACAATAAAATAGAAAAATATTTCCTCATTAAAACAGTTTTGCTGGAGGTAACATCGTTATATGAAGCATTTTCAGGAGATTTTGATGTAAATGAGCTGCTAAATGTAAATTTTTATTGTATTTATTTATTTATTTTTTGTAAAAGCCCCTCAAATGAACAGAGTGTGTGTTTTATGATCTCCACATATCATTATATGCTCACAATTTACTGCTGAAAGCCAAAAATCTCCGACGCTCTTTGTGTTATTTTCTAAAAGTGATGTTTCCAGAGCAGATCACTGAAGAGACGCCGTCTGTTTATAGTTTAGAGCCCAGATTTGGGGAAAAACGGGTCGACTTTCAGTAGAAAAACAAACTGAGTTCAGCTTCTTTTATTATAAGGGTTTAAAATGACATCACCGTCTATTAGACTGGAGAGAAGAGCTACAGCCTCACACGACGCCCAGCTTCTGAATGGAGCTTATGGAATATGAACGTTATGAAGAACATGACCGAGTGCGTTTTGGACCCACCGGTGGTCTCATGCAGTTGAAGAGGTTAAGCCAAAACACACTGGCCTGGACTTGATTGGCTCGTGAGTGGCTGCTGTACTTAATTTGTTTTTCTCCCTGTCTTTCAGTGTCAGTAGTGATGGGCGTGCCCAGTGTGAAGAGGGAGGTGCATTCATATTTAACGGATACGCTCAGCTCTCTGATGTCAGAGCTCAGTCAGGCAGAGAAAGAGGACTGTGTCATCGTGGTCTTCATCGCTGAGGTAAGACTACAACTCCCATGATACACAGCTCAAATACGCTGGATCAGCCAAGACGTGTTTGGTGTCCAAAGTTTGCTCGTTCAGTTTAGTGCTGGAGCTACGAGGCTAATGTCGCTAACAAGTGTGCTACATCAATTAAGACCGTACAAACAAAACGACAATAGAAGCGAAATCTGGACATCCGACATGTCTTGGTTAATCATCTACAGCTGTATGCAAAAGTTTGGGCACCCCTGGTCAAATAAGATGCTGTGCTGAAAAGAACGCGTCCTGTGCAGCGAACACACCGCTGCACGTTTTAAAACGTTAAAAAAGTGAACATAAAATGTGGCTTGTGCAAAAGTTGTGGCACATTTTATGCTTCATGTTTTAGTTTTTCCAATGCTGCACTTACAAATAACTAGAAACTGTGCAGTACAATCTACAGACCATTGCCCTCTAGAGAATGTGTTTTTATTTATGACTTAGGAAATCAACCGTGTAAACATGTAATTTGACCAGGGACGTTCGGACTTTTGCATATGACTGTATTTCAGGGGTAATGGAGAAATTATGTACATTTTTCTGATGTCAAAGTTAATTAATAATGTGTTAACAAAATAAATTATTAATGCTGTATTGACCAGGGTTTATTCTGGTTTGTCCATCTGAATTTATGTGACCAAATCGCAAGGCAAATTATTCAGTAACTGCATGAAATAAATGTAAATTATTTATTTATTTTAAAAGTTCCTCTCAAATTAACAGAACGTGTTTTATGATCTACTTAACTTAAAATGCTTTAACTTAATGCTACAAAGGTTTAACCATCATTGTAAATAAATAACTTCTACATGAAGTTAAGACCCCCCTGAATAGACTGTTACATGAAATAAGCTTGATATAAAACCAGAGGAAAATCACACAAACATGAGCACGGATCGCTGCATTCCTTTCGTTATATGATTCTATTGTGGCACCATTGACATGCCTGGCTTGACCCAGCGCGGCATCTAGGTATGCATATCTACACTCACCGGGTAGGTGAGTACACCTTGCTAGTAAGGTTGGATCCCCTTTTGCCTTCAGAACTGCCTTAATTCTTCATGGCATACTTTCAACAAGGAGTTGGAAACATTCCTCAGAGATTTTGGTCCATATTGACATGATAGATCATGCAGATTTGTCGGCTGCACATCTATGATGCGAATCTCTCGTTCCACCACATCCCAAAGATGCTCTATTGGGTTGAGATCTGGTGACTGTGGAGGTCATTGGAGTGCAGTGAACTCATTGTCATGTTCAAGAAACCAGTTTGAGATGATATGAGCTTTGTGACATGGTGCATTATCCTGCTGGAAGTAGCCATCAGAAGATGGCTACACTGTGGTCATAAAGGGATGGACATGGTCAGCAACAATACTCAATAGGCTGCGGCATTTAAACGATGCTCAGTTGGTACTAAAGGGGCCCAGAGTGTGCCAAGAAAATATCCCCCACACAATTACACCACCACCACCAGCCTGAACCGCTGATACTACGGAGGATGGATCTGTGTTTTCATGTTGTTTACGCCATATTCTGGTGTGGTCTTCTGCGGCTGTAGCCCATCTTCTTCAGGGTTCGACGTGTTGTGCGCTCAGAGATGGTGTTCTGCATTCTTTGGTTGTAACAAGTGGTTATTTGAGTTACTTTTGACTTTCTATCATCTGGAACCAGTCTGCCCATTCTCCTCTGACCTCTCACATCAACAAGACATTTTCGTCCACACAACTGACCGCTCACTGGATATTTCAGACCGTTCTCTGTAAACCCTAGAGATGGTTGCGTGTGAAAATCCCAGCAGATCAGCAGTTTCTGAAATACTCAGACCAGCCCGTCTGGCACCAACAACCACGCCACGTTCAAAGCCCCTTAAATCCCCTTTCTTCCCCGTTCTGATGCTCGGGCTGCACTTCAGCAAGTTGTCTTGACCACCTCTACATGCCTAAATGCACTGAGTTGCGGCCGTGTGATTGGCTGATTAGCTATTTGTGTTAACAAGCAACTGAACAACTAAACTGATATTGGCCGGTGAGTGTATGGTTGAGGGTGAGATATTTGACCGTTTATTTCCGTAAGCATCTGTGGTGATTATCTTGTGTGTGTCCATATGTACAACATATTTTCAGGAACTCAGTGTTTGCTCATATCCACAGCTGCGTGTGTGTGTGTGTGTTAGTGTATATCAGTAGGTCAGCGAGTTCTCTCCTTCAGGAGATAATATATGCATTAGTGAGTGCATGCATGTGTTTGTGTGTGGCATTAGTGGGTCAGTGTGCTCTCCTCTGCTTGCAGAGAAAGGTCAGTGCACTCGCACTCTAGCAGGAGACCTTGTTATGACCCACAGTGTTCCCGTCGGCTCCCGCTAGCCCATATCATAATATCGTACTAATGGCCAGCCCACTAAGGCCAGCCCCTAACTGCCCCGACCCTTGATGATAACTCTCCCACTGTGGAGCCGTGCTGCAAAAATCAAGCATTAGGAAGATGTGCTCAGGCCAGTTATAACCCAAAGCAGGCTGGGCAGATGCACAGAGTATAGTAGAGGAAACACCCTAATGGTGTATAAAATTAAAAACATTGTCACATCATATACCCTCATACTCTCTGTGTTTACTTTTTCTGGGCTTTATCACAGAAAACAATATGGAATGCACAATGAAAATGAAAAAGGCATGGATTAAACCTTTTTCCTAGCTCCCCAGACTCTTCCTAGACCAAGGATTTTTAATATTTGAAAGCCCCCCCCCTTCCCTAGACCCCTTAGACCATCAGTAGCAGTGCAAGCTGAAGCGCAGTGACTTGTGTTGCTATGATAGAATCAATGCCTGTGGCCTTCTCATTCAAATCCTGCTTTTAAATGGCTTCAGAGCCTTTGGCAGACTACGCAGGACAGTGATCACAGGAGACCTATAGATACATTAATAAGCAGCAAACTAAAAGCAGCAGCAAAGTGGAGCTTCTGCTCCCTTCGGGAGCCTCCTGTGTGTGTGTATATGTATATGTATATGTGTGTGTATATATATATATATATATATATATATATATATATATATATATATATATATATATATATATATATATATGTATGTATACACACACACACATATAATAGTATGTATTATAGACACACACACATAGTAAAATGCATGAATATGAGGGCTTCAGTCACAGAGAAGTTGTAACCATTGAGTAGAAAAGAAGACCCAGACTCTGCACAGAGCAAACTTAAATATCGGAAATGTAAACTTAAATGTCGGAAGAAAACATTGTATGTCCAAAATGGTAACTTTACAAGGGAAGAAAAAAAACCTACATCAGTTTTAATGTAAGTCAATCGAACCAGAATTTTTTCCAAGTCATTTGATGCCATTTCTTTTGGTCTGTCCCTCATAAAATTCACACAGAATATAAAGGGTAACAGGCATTTTCAAATTATGTCAAAAACTGAAAAATGGATATAAAAGGTTTTTTTTTTTCGACAGCAGCGATATATCACACACACACACACACACACACACACACACACACACACACACACACACACACACACACACACACACACACACACTTCTAAGCAGCATCTTCTAAGCCGCTTCTCCTTCTGGGTCGTGGGGGGTCGATATATTACATTTCTACAAATTTTAATTCACAGGTAATATTTATTTGCTGAATTTAACGTATTTCTAAATATAACATAGAATGTGTCAGGTTCATAAGTTTGGACACCCTTACTTAAGACCCTTACCAATATGTATTAGTTCTATGTAAATCTTGTGTTGTGTCCTGCAGACGTTGACTTTTGTGATAAGATCGCAGTTTAGGTAAACTTCTGATGACTTTTCCACACAACACTGCGCAGGGGGCCCGTGCATCATGATTCACCTGTGAGCTGGTAGTTCCTTGGCAGTGACGTGGGGGTTTTGCTTTGCATAGCTGACCAGTCTATGAATGGTTTCTCCTTAAATTCCATTTCTTAATAACATTTGAGACAAAATATCCATTTTAGACATTCTTTGTGCTTTTATCTTGTTCTATAAGAGTCAATTAGAGTATCCGCAGTCAGCTACTTACCCATGGCTTTTGAGAATAAGCACTACATCGTGAAAGGTTTGAAGGCTCACAGGTTTTGTTACGCTACAATGTTGTCTTAGATTAAGATGCTGACTTAGATTAAGGCCTAATGACTAGAATGAGCTCTGAGACCTCACAAAATAAAACACCAGTGGAGCAACTGAAATGGTGGCCAAACTTTTACTAATGTATTACATTTAGAAAGTAAATGTTGTGTGTTACAAATTGTGGAAATCGATATCTAAGTTTGTTCCAAGCAGACGTTCCATTAATGTTTTCACTTAATAAATCGAACAGCATGTTACATACAGCTGTATATACACTCATTGGTTGGAACATGGAGCTACTGTTGCTCTCTCTGGACGTCGTGATGAAAGTTTTGTGTTTGCAAATTTGCGTTCAGGTTGATTCTCAGGTTCATTCGGAAGAAGCTTTTTTTATCCGCTCATGCAGCTGTAACAAAATGCAGTGTTGCTTAAATGAAACAAACAACCTCTCTAAAGCCCTATTTATGCTGGATTAGTTTACCGGAGGAGGTCCTGTAATGTAATAAGTGTGTGATTTGACTGGCCGATTCGTACAGGATTAAGGTTCTCTGTGATTTCCCCAAATTACCCCGAATAGCCTGGATCTAAACATCATCATGTGGATGTTTACCTCAGCATTATGCAACAGGCGCAGCACTACCAATAATCTTTTGTGTGGCTAACTGGCATGCAAAGTAGCATTAGGCTAGTAAAGTGGGATCATTTAACTTACCAAATGCCACCCAAGACGACCCCCACATCACACTTTTAAGGCGGAACACTGCCAAATAGAAAACAAACTTCGGCTCATCCATTTTCTATTACCTGGTTTCAGTAATACGTTATTGAGATTTTAGTATGAGCGGGAATACTAACACTGAGAAGCTCTGAGGTTGGTAAATAACAGAAGGCGCTTCAGTCCAGAAGTATTATTTAACAGACGTGTATAAACTACAAACATGGCAGATTCGTACTGTATTAAAATCACTGACCTAATCAGTCACAGCACATCTGCAGGAGGTACTAATCCTGCTCGAATAGGGCTTTTGGGTCAGATTTGAGAAAATTAGACCGATGCGATTAATCACGATTAACCATACAAAATAATACAATTATTCACAATGCATGTTTTTCAAAGCCCTAACATGCATGTGTCTGTGTGAATGCATGCAGCCTGCTTCTGTCATGTAGAACAAATTGTAATACCGCAAGCAGATTGCCTTTTAGAAAGGTCAGTGCTGAGTGGTCTTAGCGCATGTTTGCGCTGGCTTGTTTATAAGGGAGGACGGCATGCGTGTCCTCTTCCTGTGGTGATTAAAGATTCTCTTCATACATTAAGTCATTACTTGCATAATGGGCTTAAAATGCAGCCACCTCCACAGTACACAGCAGTGGGGCGGGGGGGAGATAGACCCCGCCCACTGCCATCTGTTTGTGTGTGCTCATGTCTGGGTATATATATGTGTGTGTGGAGGAAGGGGGGCTTGTGGTGGTACGATGTTGGAGGTTAATTACCATTTACCAGTATTATGATGCTGATCATAGCCCACTTACATTCCATGTATGATTGTGGGAAATGCCTGGAGACGCATGCCGACTGTCTTGAGCTTTATTTTGGGTCATCACAGTGGCATGATTAAAGTGATAGTTCTGAGTGATAGTTTTGAGGTCGATGTCACTCCCATCACGTCTACCGTTGTGTAGCTTCCCCTTTTCTTTTAACGGCAGTCTGTAAATGTCTGGGAAGTGAGGAGACCAGTTGCTGGAATTTTGGGAGAGGAATGTTGTCCCATTCTTGTCTGATGTAGGATTCTCACTGCTCAGCATTCCTGGGTCTTCTCTGCCAGATTTTCATTTCATAATGCAATGTTTTCTGTTGCAAAACACTCCATAGACATTAATGTAGCGCCAGACCATCTTTGGTTCCCAAGAAATTTTTATTCATCTGACCACAGAACAGTTTTCCATTTTGCCTCAGTCCATTTTAAATGAGCTTTGGCCCAGAGAAGACGGCAGTGTTTCTGGACTGTGTTGACATATGGATTCCTCTTTGTATGATACCGCTTTGAACTCTGTTCACAGACAATGATTTCTGGAAGTGATCTTAAGTCCATGTAATCATTTCCAGTACAGAATCAAGCCGGTTTTTAATTCAGTGCTGCCTGAGTGCCTGAAGATCACAAGCATCCAGTATTGACCCATCAGTCTTGTCTGTTGTGTACAGGGATTTCTCCAGATTGTCGGAATCTTTTGAGGATATCATATACTGTAGATAGTGGGATATTCAAAGTCTTTACAATTTTACGTTGAGGAACATTTTTCTGAAATTGTTCCACAATTTTTAGATGCAGTTTTAGCAGATTGGTGAACCTCTGCCCATTTTTGCTTCTGAGAGACTCTGCCTGTCTAAAATGCTCTTGCTATACTCAGTCATGCGAGTTGTTGAGCTGTTTTTTATTAGTACCACTTACTTTTCCAGCCTTTTGTTGGCCCTGTTCCAACTTTTTAAAGATGTGTTGCTGCCATCAAGTTCTAAATGAGTTAATATTTTCCATGAGATGGTAAAGTGTCTCACTTTCAACATCTGACACGAGTCCTATGTTCTATTGTAAATGAAATATGGGTCTATGAGATTTGCAAATCATTGCATTGTTTTTATTTACATTTATTTACGTTTTACACAGCGTCCCAACTTTTTGAAAATGGGTTGTAAAGTAACTGCAGAGCATTGCTTGTTGGCTCAGCCAGCACCAGATTCACACCAGCTTCTTATTTGAATTTCTGTTCCACCTTAAATAGTGCAGCAGTTACATGCTAACACCCCTACAGGTAACTGCTACATGTTTTAAGGTGGAACTGGACATGAGAAGAAGAGCTCTATCTCTGACGTTCAGCTGGGAGTAACATTTATAGTTCGTCTGAGCGTCATTGTGTTTATATGCAAGTTTATACTTCAGTTCGCAGTAACCAGCCTGAAACACTGCCTGCCCAAAAGAAATTCTCCCCACTGATTAAACACTGGTGTTTGACGTAGTGAAAACAGTAGCAGTGATGCTGAAACCTGAGATTTGTCTGAGTTCCTTTAAGCCTAGCATGATCGTAGAGCTGCAACTTCTTTAAGGCTTTTGTTTCGGAATTGTTCAAATGATTCAGTCTCAGTGTTTTATGGGTCTTGGATGTAAAGAGAGAAAAACACAGAGTTCTCTGAGGGCAGCTACTCATTAAATGTAACAAATTAGAATGAATTTATTTACAAGGACAGTCAGGCCAGACACCCGCGGCTCGACACATGACTGTGTGTGTGTGTGTGTGTGTGTGTGTGTGTGTGTGTGTGTGTGAGTGAGAGAGAGAGAGAGTTCACATTAATTAACACACTGGGTGGAGTTAATGGGTAAATAGAGCTGTATTTACCCCAGACCTACTGTGTGTGTGTGTGTGGCTCTAAGCTCAGCCGGAGCGCACGCCATCTTTCGTCTTTATTACGGAGTGTATTTAAAAGGGCACTGGAAGAGCGGCAGAGTCTCTCTCTCTCTCTCTCTCTCTCTCTCTCGCTCTCTCGCTCTCTCTGTCTCTCTCTCTCTCTCTCGCTCTCTCGCTCTCTCTCTCGCTCGCTCTCTCTCTCTCCCCCTCTCTCCTCTGTCCTCTCTCCTCTCTCTCTCCTCCCTCTCTCTCACCCTTCTCTCTTTTACTCCTTCTCTTTTTCTTGCCTCTTGCTCTTCCCTCCTATGTTGGTCTCTCTTTCTCTCCCTCTCTCTCTTTCTGTCTTCTGTCCCCTCACGCTCTCTTTTTCTCTTTCCTTCTTCTCTGTCTCCCTCTTCTCTCTTTCTCTTCCTCTTGCTCTTCCCTCTTTCTATCTCTCTCCTCTCCTGTTCCCTTTCTTTCCTCCGTCTGTTCCCTCCTTTTCTCCGTCTGTACCTCTTTCTCTCTCTCTCACTCATTCTGTTTTAATTTTAAACAGTTCATTTGCATATACATAAACAAATAAGACACATGCAAATTGATTTCATTGATGCACAGCACAGTTGCTGTGTGTGTCTGTGCATATACGTGTGTGTGTCTGTGTCTGTGTATATACATGTCTGTGTGTGTGTGTGTGTGTATATACATGTGTGTCTGTGTGTATATACATGTGTGTGTGTGTGTGTATATACACGTCTGTGTGTGTATATATATGAGTGTGTCTGTGTATATGCGTGTGTGTGTGTCTGCGTGTATATACGTGTGTGTGTGTCTGTGCATATACGTGTGTGTGTGTGTGTGTGTGTGTCTGTGCGTGTGTCTGTGCATATACATGTACGTGTGTGTGTGTATACGTGTGTGTTTGTGTGTATATGTGTGTGTGTGTGTCTGTGCATATACATGTACGTGTGTGTGTCTGTGTGCATATACATGTACGTGTGTGTGTGTGTGTGTGTGTGTGTGTGTGTGTGAGAGACAGACCCAGATCATGAATGTGTGAATGTGCGGTGCAGAACGGCACTGAATGGTTTGTTGTTTGTGGAAATGCGATATGACTCAGTGCTCTGCTTGTCAATGGGCCTCACAGCCTGTCTGATTAATAACGAGGGGATTCGTGCCGTTTTTCACGATCACAGCAGCTCTAATGAAAAGTGGGTTTAAGCTGTTGCCATTTGCCCTTCGTCCCTCGGCGAAGCGTGACCATGTGACCCAGTAATTGCTTGATGATTTATTCATCGGTTAATGGCTCTGTTAAACACAATGCTTTTGTTGACTGAGAAGGATTTATGGGCTGGTCCGGCCCACCTCAGATATTCTCAGGATGTCCCATGGGGTCAGGAGGGCTAGGAAGCTGTGAAGTAACACATGGAATTACTAGGAATGCTTTAGGATTTCAGCAGCTAAATATAGCTAAAAATGAAAGAAAGAAAATGCTGAAATTTTTCATTACATTATAAAAGGTTTTAGAGTTTCTTGTAATGAATTCCAGCTCCCATCTGTTAAGTACGCATGCAAATATGGGTTGTTCTTCATTTGGAGTGGGAATTAAGTTTGAGACATTTTACATTTGTCTTAGAAAACATAATGGCCTTGAGAGAGATGGAGGGTTAGGGGTTCTCTCTCTCTCTCTCTCTCTCTCTCTCTCTCTCTCTCTCTCTCTCTCTCTCTCTCTCTCTCTCTCTCTCTTTTTCATTCTACCAGTCATTCACTCGTCCTTGCCATGCAGATGAAGTAAAGCTCTCTCTCTCTCATCTCTGGGCTCACAGTTGTGCTCAAGTGTTTTTTTGCCTCCTGTCTGTTTGGTGCACTAAACTTGGCTAAAAACAGGAGCAGAAATGAGCTTTTCTCTTTCTCCCTCTCTGTCGTGACAGACCTGCGTCAGGGGAACGCCGCCGTTTCAGTTTTGTGACAAAACCGTTATTCGTAACGAATGAGCTGCGTATTTTTTGTCCCCTCCTGTGACAAATCCCCCTCTCTCTCTCTCTGTCTTAATATCTTTCTATTTTCTCTGAATCTCTCTCCGTAAAAAAGACGGATTTGGTCAAAATGACTCCAGGTGTTTCCTGTCCTTCCTCTGATCTCTTTCTGCCGCCTCTGGACTTTCTCTGGCCAGCCTAGAAAACAATGACTTATTCAATCAGAGCGCTTCTGGGAAAGGCCGATGATGTGATGCAGCCGGTGGGTCACGGTCGGCTTTGGTCGGCCAGGATTTTGCGCAGCCTTCGTGGTCCTCTTTGTGAATCCTGTGTTTGAGTGTGTGTGTGTGTGTGTGTGTGTGTTACCTCGCCTTTTCAGACACAGTGAGTGTTATCACAGACTAAAGCAGAGGTGGACTGATCAGGTTTTGTGAGAGTGATTGATTTCTGATTTTCAGTGAGGGGATCAGCCGATACTGGGACTCTAAAGCCTGTTTCACACATACTGCCGCAGTGGGGCGTGAGCGACACGGATCGGCTTGATTTTCATTTCGGCGCTCATGTTAACAGGCCAGCGCTTTCACACAGGCTGCACAAGCAGAGCGGCAGAGCATCCCAGACAGTTAGATGAGGAGCTGCTAAATACACAAAATAAGCCATAAAAATCAATGAAAATGAAACAGCAAAAAAACGAAAATGAAAATGATTTTTTTCCCTACATTTTTTCTCCCAGGTTTAGTCATATCCAGGTCCACCCACTAGGTAGGAATCTCCCAGTCACACGATAGTACCAGCACTAGGAGGACAAAGGCTAGCACACACTTCCCCCAAGACCTTTGAAGGGCCACCATTTCAAACTGCCCTTAACGCATCGTCTTTAGACAGCTGGACACACTCTGAGGTGACCACCGACCACCGTGTACCGTCAGCTAATAGACGTCTGAACTAAGTGTGTGGTGCTGTAATAGGTGCCATCATAGCAACAAGTCACTTCACGAAATTTCTTCCCTCCCAGATATTCTGGAAGCGTTTAGTGGCCACAGCGATTCAGCCGCGACGTGTCACACCACATAAATTTACAGAGCGGGTCGCTGAGTGCTGAGGAGCGTAGTGCAGAGACACAGCTGGGTGATTTTGCTGTGGAAGAACTTGACTGACCCTCTCAGATCCCTGACCTTACCTCATCAAACACCTTTGGGATGAACTAGAACGGAGATTGCAAGCTGGGCCCTCTCATCCAGCATCAGTGTCTGACCTCACAAATGCTCTTCTGGATGAACAGGCAGAAATTCCCACAGACATTCTCCAAAATCTTATAGAAGCTTCCCAGAAGAGTGGAAGCTGTTAGAGCTGCAAAGGGGGACCAGCTCCATATTAATGCCAGTGGATTCAGAATGGGATTCAGAAAGCTTCTGTAGGTGTGATGTGTAGGTGTCCCTATACTTTTGTCCTTATAATGTATCTCTGGATCGATCAGATCTTTGCAACAGAATCTGCCAATTCCATATTGATCCTTTCGGGTGAAAGAATTGGGTATAGTAATGATTCAGTTTGACTTGAAGAGGGAAACTGGTCTCTAAATTGGGCCGAGTTTATGTTGTTTGCCCTGAAGTATTGTTTTAATTACTAGACAAAATGTGCTGTTTCAGCTGGACACAGACTGCGCTCTCATTGTGCTTCCTTTGTTTTGTAGACAGACCAGCAGTACGCCAACAGTGTGGCTGACAACCTCAAGCGCCTGTGAGTACACTGTCAATATCATTCCCACCATGGAGCTGTGTTTAACACTACCACTTAAAGGTTTGACACATCTGCTCATAAAAGGGTTTTCTCTTTATTGGTGCGACTTTCATCTTTGGAATAATAGTGAAGACGTCAAAACTGAGGAATGAATACAGTCGGAAATATTGACCTATTGCCACGTGGAGCTGTTTAGATCCACTCAACCTCACAACACAGCTAATTAGCTCAAACTCATTAAGGACAGATGTTTTGGTGATTAACAGTTAACGAGATGGGCAATAATATCATTAGCATGACCTGGACGCTTGGTGGGATTATGGTGAAACTGCTCATGGGTAAAAATGGGAAGAAAAACGGGGCTAAAAATGACTGGTTTTAACATATTAATGCAAGAAATTATTAATACCACTATTTTTTAACAGTGTTAATGCATTTTCCATTGACCCGTCGAACCATCCATAGTTCCTCTTTGAAGCCCAGGGAGCCCAACAAGCGGAAAACTGACTAAAGTAATAACAAAGTGAAAAGCTACTGTGCTGTTGAAGGAATACATACAGTATGACGGCGAGAGAGCTGTAAATATGATATGTGTGAAACTTTTAGGCACCTGTGCAAATGTAAAGAGCCGTTTATCTGGTCAGTAAGTGTTTACTTGCTCAGAAAAACACTAATTTTAGAATAAATACATGACATTAATACAATAAGTAGTGCTTTTGTATGTGACGTTGAGTGCATATTTATATTATATAGATTTCTGCAGTTATCTGATTGTTTACGTGGTCATGTAAACAGCACACTCTGATTTCTTAGATCGGCGTAAGTTTAGGGATCCAGTTAAGAAATCTGATAAAGAGAGCTGGGTTTTAGTTCAGTGATCAGATTTGTCATTGTAAACTGTGAGTTCTCAGTCAGATGTGGGAAAACAGATGTGGTAATGGTGAAATTTAGAATTTAAAGATGTTTCATGCTCTAGATTTCACGTACAAAATGCATTTACATTTACCACATTTGGCAGACGCTCTGATCCAGAGCGACTTACAGTTTGATCATTTTACACAGGGAGGCCAAGGCGGTGTTAGGAGTCTTGCCCAGGGACTCTTATTGGTATAGTGTAGGGTGCTTACCCAGGTGGGGATTGAACCCCAGTCTACAGTGTAGAAGGCAGAGGTGTTACCCACTACACTAACCAACCACATGGGGCAAATGTTCAAAAAAACGAAAAAAAGCTGCAGCATGAAATGTTTACTTCACGTCGTCTTCTGTGAGAAATCTGACTCCTGCCTGTCTCATGAAGATCCAGGAGTTTCCCCGTTATCTGATTACTCAAGGACGTATAAATGCCGACAAAATCAGATTTTCTGCAGTTATCGGATTATTAACTGCATGTAAACAGATTCATTTAAACATTTACAAACTTCCCCTGGAGGAAGCCAGTATTATATGAGGCATACAACATAAACCTACAGCCAGACCTTGTTATTAAAAATAGCTCACAAGGTAACAATTATTATTTATTTTAAAAAAGGAAAGAAATTTGTGTTACTTTTTAATGTATTAATGTAAATGTATTATAATGATATAAGGTGAGTTTATAAGTAAAACTATATAATAAATAATAATAATATACTAATAAAAATAATAATATGTTTAGATGCCTAGAACTTTACTGTACACCATGCATACACTAATTGGGTAGTAAATGCAGCCTCTGTTGCTCTTACTGGATGTGGGCGATTAAAAAATGGAAACTTCACATCCCATGGAAAGCATGTGATGTTCCTGTTATTCAGTAGAAAATTTGAATGAAATCAAATTTCTTGAGTTGATTCAAAACGCAAGTCTTCTTAATCTTTAAAATTCTGCATCTCATTGTGGTAAAAATAAATAAATAAATAAAACTTACGGATTCAAACTCACAACCTCCTGTGGGGTGACGGCTTACTTCACTGCACCCCTCAGGAACACGTGAAGCAACTCAGAATTTGTTGTTTTAACTGTAAAGAGTGGTACAATTTAATGTGGTGCAGCTGTCTAATAATTCATCCCAACATCAGGAGGTTGTGAGTTTGAATCCCAGCAACATCACAGCTGTCCATAACCAGAAGGCCCAGAGGAAAATATGCCAGCTGGGACTGTGTGATAGAAGGAGCGCCAGCTGGTGGGGAGACAGAGTGAAAAACACATTCCGTTTTTTGTTTATCTAACTGAGATTCAGACCTAGAAACAGTAGCTGGGAGAATTTTTGACTCGACCAAGAAGTTTGAGCTGTGTGTCCTCAAGTTGAGTCAACTCAAGAAAAGCCATGTAATCAGTTACATCTTTTTAAACTGAGCTGAAATCTCATTTTCAGTGTTATTAATGTTCAAAAGTTTACTTTCACTGTTTTCAGTCAAATGTAAACTGATTCTGTTATGATGTTACTGCTCCACAGCTTCACAGAGTTCAACTAATTAGTATGAAGATGTGAAAAGGAAATGTTAGATGTGTCCGCAACAGTGAGCAGAGCTGCAGATGTTACTGTAAAGATAAATCAGCATAACGCTGATGTTGAAATGAGTGTTTGTGTTTAAGAAACAGATATTTCTGTATAAACCTTTATGTTTTTAAAATGATATAAAACATGCTTTTAATCAATTGTGTCCAAACCTTTGACTGGTAGTGAGTGAGTGAGTGAGTGAGTGAGTGAGTGAGTGAGTGAGTGAGTGTAAGCCTAAAATGCAGTTTGTACACACACACACACACACACACACACACACACACACTATTGCACTGTTTATTGTCTGTTATGTGTCACTCCTCTGTACGGTCTGTTACTGTTTAATTACTGTTCTTGTGTCGTTTTAACACTGTAACCCAACTGTTTTATTTCTGTTCTAAGTGGAGATGACAGACACACACACACACACACACACACACACACACACACACACACACACACACACACACACACACACACACACATATAAAACAAAGTCCATGTGGCTTAAAACTTTCCTTCTGTGCCTTTATGGTGCGTGAGTGCAGGAAAACAGCACACTAAAGAGAGACAGAAGGGGAAAGTGCTGCTCCTCTGAGTGCTGAGACACTCCCCTTCACTCTCCTCCTGACTTCACAGCCCAGGGCTCTGTCTGTGTGAGTGTGTTTGTGTGTGTGTGTGTGTTGGTTTCTCACACTGTTTTCAGCATATTTGTACACTTATGTGTTCTGTTTCTTCCAGATGTGAGTACTACATCTCAACATCTGTTACAAACACATGCACATGCGCCCATTCTCTCTCTCTCTCTCTCTCTCTCTCTCTCTCTCTCTCTCTCTCTCTCTCTCTCTCTCACACTCACACACACACACACACACACACACACACACACACACACACTCAGAGAATAATCAGGCTCTTTCTGTTTATGTTAAAGTAAATGGCTGTATATCAGTTCATTCCTTGGTAAACAAATATGTGACACCTTTCTGACTTTGTTATTACTGTGTGTGGAATTTTGTGTGTGTGTGTGTGTGTGTGTGTGTGTGTGTGTGTGTGTGTGTGTGTGTGTGTGTTTACTGCTCACTCATGGTGTGTGTGTGTGAGAGTAGGAAAATGCTCTGTCACTTCTAGTTCAATAGATGCGCCTGTTACCCTGGCAACCAAGCTTCCCCACAGGTTCCTGAAAACAGTATCTCTCTCTCTCTCTCTCTCTCTCTCTCTCTCTCTCTCTCTCTCTCTCTCTCTCTCTCTCTCTGCCCCTGTCTCTCCCTTTTCTGTCTTTCTGTCTCTCCATCTCTGTCTCTCTCTCTGTGTGTGAAACACTAGTCGCCTGTTTTCCATGTCTGTCCCTTCACACTGATTTTCTTTGTGTCATCTTTGTCTCTTTCTTTTCCTTTTGTCTATCTCTTGTTTTTTTTCTTTTCTTTTCTTTCTCTCTTTTTCTTTTTCTCCCATTTTATATCTCTGTCTCCTTTTCTCTTCTCCCTCTCTGTCCATCTCTCCCCTATCTCTCTCTCTCTCTCTCTCTCTCTCTCTCTCTCTCTCTCTCTCATTATTGACTCTTTTTTGAGTTTGCTCTCTGAGAATTGTGATAATGGTCAATTGTATAATTTATACAGTCTTTAATGTATAATCTGTCCCTTTCTCTCTTTTCTGTGTCTGTCTCCATCTGTCTATTCTCCCTGTGAAACGCTTGATTGCTTCTTCTTTGCTGTTCTGGTTCATGCACTCCTTTATCATTTTCTCTCTATTTTCAGCTTTCTTTCAGTTTCCCATGTTTCCTGTCGTACCGATTCTCTTTGTCTCCTCTTTCTCTCTTTCCTTTCCTTTTGCCTGTCTCTCTCCTTCTCTCCCTGTCTCTTTCTTGCTCTCTTGTTTTCTTTTTTCTCAGTTTTCTCTCTCTCTCTCGCATTGACATTTGCTCTCTGAAAATTGTGATAATGGTTAATTGTATAATTTATATAATCTTTAATCCTTAGTCTCTCTCTCTCTCTCTCTCTCTCTCTCTCTCTCTCTCTCTCTCTCTCTCTCTCTCAGATTTCCGGGGGAGATTCAGTCAGGTTTGTTGGAGATTATCTCTCCGTCAGTCCATTTCTACCCGGACTTCTCCAACCTCAAGGAGTCGTTCGGTGACCCCAAAGAACGTGTCAGGTAATGAAACCAGTACCTGCTGGACTGTGTGTGTGTGTGTGTGTTCAGGGTCTCTGGACTTTGTCCTTGGCCGGCGCTCTGACATCAGCATGCGTTATCTCCTCTCTCTTTGATTTAATACGCTATTGCATACTTGGCCACATTAGGAAGCCTCAGTCGGTGAAACACACACACACACACACACACACACACACACACACACACACACACACACACACACACACACACACAACAAAGCAGACTTACAGAATTATTATATTTACAATTGAAATCCAATTATGTAATTGCATATTTAGTTACTGCTACAGCTGCAGTGCTGTGCGAACATCAGAAACAATTCATTTGTTTAATTTCTAGTCCAAACAGGCATTATGTACAAATTATTAATATTTCAGGAGATATTTGAGTGCTGTATCAGGCCTGGTCTACACCAATACTGCCCCCATCAGATAAACAGCACCCAAAGCTTTCGTCTCTGAGAGAGAGGAGAAAATCAAGCTGCTTCAGACCTGAAAACATCCACAGGTGTTTCTGTCCAAAAATATAATAATCCTCCTTAAAATAAAGCTCTGCTGCTCGTTCAACACAGTTTAACACTAAGTGGCTTTAAACCCTGGAGTTAATGTAGAACTGCTTACTGACCCTTTAACCATGAAGGTTGGTGCGCAGATTACTGGTCACCATAGCAATAGCAACAATCTTGCCTAGCTAGTAGCTAACGAAAAGGCAAAGAGAAAGATTTAAGACAAACATCAAGACAACATTTAGAGACGAATGGACTGATTAGTGTTTATAGTCATTCCAGCTGGTTCCCTTATACGTTTAATCTGCAATGAGAAACTGAAAAGACTAAAAAGTCTGAAAGACTAAAAAGGCTGAAGTCGCTTCTCATTCGCCAGCTTCTTGTGCGAATTTTCCCGTTCCACCTTAAGTGGTACAGTGGTTCTGGCACCTCAGGCTGCATTTAAGGTGGAACGGAAAATTAAAACAAGAAGCTGGCGAATGAGAAGCGACTTCAGGGTCATAAAAGTTGAACGCTAAGAGACATTTTACAAGAAGCTATTCCACTTTTGAGGAAAAGTTTCCTGCCAAGAAAAGCAGCTGTAGCTGAGCTAAAGCTTAAAGCAGAACGAAGTGAGTCTGTATTTTTGATTATATCATCATTTTTTGCCTATACTAGTACATGAGCACATACTGAGACACATTTACTGCCAAGATGGTAAAATGGATATAAAATGTCGTGGCTCTCAATGTGGTTTGATTTCAGGACACAGTGGCTCTTCATCATATTTGGGTTGTGACCCCTGCCTTAGATGTATAGAAGCCATAATAAAGGCAATGGGTGGATGCAGTAAACACTGAAAAACATGATATTATTTATTGATATTGAGGCTTCTGTGTAATTTTCTGTTAAATATATGTTTTCTGATACTGGTCCCTGACTTCTATACAGTACTTATGGGACGTATGTATGACTTTATGTATTGAAATTGTGTGATTGTGAGGAGAAAGGCTCCCTGAGGGTTGAGCTGCTCGTGTTTTTTTTCATGAACACACCCAAAAGCAGGCAGCATCCCTACACTGCCACAGCTGTTTAACTTCCCTGCCTCACACACACATATAGAAACACACTTAGTCTTACATCATGCGTGTAACGCTGGGGAGCGATGATGAGGCGGACGCATACGCTGAGATGTGTGAGCGAGATTTATTAAGGGCAAATCCATAGTCATGGTCAAAACAGTCCAGGGTCATAGAGCCAACATGGATGCAATGGGGAACAGACATGACAAAAGAAACACAGGATAAACAAACAACGGAGGTCGGAATAAACAAACACTTCAAACACTTCAAACACTACTAAACAATACACAGACCAGCAACCGAACATTGGAAAACACAGGGCTTCAATACAACAGAGATGACGAGGGACAACAAGACACAGGTGGCAAACACAGGTGGTTACAATCAAGGGTGGAGTCTAGAAACAAGGGGGCAGGACAGGGAAGAATCAAAACAAAAAGCACATGGACAAGTAAACAAAAGCACATGGAGGACTGAAACCAAAACTAAAATGCATGGATGACTGGGAGGGGTCAGTCGTGACACTGAGAAAATAATTTTCTGCCGTTATTGGATTATAAGTGCATGTAAACACACTCAGTGTCATTGTACCTAGTAGGAAGTTTTTGACATATAGAGGCTTTTAAAAGTGAGAGCAGTCTCAACAACAATTTCCAAGTCCACTTAACCCCAAGATCGAGTCAAGCCTGAGTCAGAATCATGTTAAGAGACCAAATTAAGACTTTTAAGATAAGATTACAGATAAATACAACACTGGTAGCTTTTTTTCTAGATTTAATAAAGTAAATAAATTGCTAAACTTACTAAACTAGTTAGCTCGTTTGCTCTAACGAGGCTCCAGTATTAGCCTTTTTAATCCAGGGTAGAGCTACAGCCTGTGGTTGAAAACAAGCTGGCCTTGTCTTACATTATCACAGCTTTCCTGCTTCGTTTACCTCAGTTTTACACATCCTTTACAGTCTTGAACATCAGAAAAGTGGAGTTAGCTCTGCGGCAGTAAACCTGACATGACATGACAGATGCCGGCTGTGCACGGACTGCAGTTCCCATGAGTTTGTGCTCAGGGATGTAAACGTGATGGAAAATAAGGATTTAAACCGAAGATCTTCTCTGTTTAAGCCATAGTTGTTTTAAAGAAATGCACTGTATGGACGAAATTATTGGGAAACCATCCTTAATCATTGAATACAAGTGGTTTTATCAAGTCCCATTGCCACAGGTGTATAAAATCAAGCACCTAATCATGCAGAGCAGACCAGACCATACCTAACCATACAGTTTCTGTGGCCGATCACCTGCATGCAAGCCTTGCATCACCAAGCACAGTAGCAAGCATAGGATGGAGTGCTGTAAAACACTATCACTGGACGCTGCAGCAGTGGACTATTCTGTGGAGTGACTAATCACGATTCTCCATCTTTCAGTCTGGTGGACGAGTCTGGGTTTGGCGAATGCCAGGAGAACATTACCTGCCTGACTGCACTGTGCCAGCTGTAAAGTTTGGTGGAGGAGGCATAATGCTATAGGGTTGTTTTCAGGGGTTGGCCTAGAACCCTTAGTTCCAGTGAAGGGAAATCTTAATGCTTCAGCACCAAGACATTTTGGACAGTTGTTCAGCTCCAACTTTGTGTGAACAGTTTGGGGAAGAACCTTTTCCGTTTCCGCATGACTGACTGAGCCCCAAAGCACAAAGCAGCTCCATAAAGGCATGACTGGGTGAGTTTGGTGTGGAAGAACTTGACTGGCCTTCACAGAGCCCTGACCTCAACCCCACCAAACACCTGGGGATGAACTAGAACAGAGATCGTGAGCCAGGCCCTCTCGTCCAACATCAGTGACCTCACAAATGCTCTTCTGGATGAATGGACAAAAATTCCCACAGACAAACTCCAACAACTTGTAGAGAGCTGCCCAGAAGAGTGGAAGCTGTTACAGCTGCAAAGAGGGACCATCTCCATATTAATGCCTAAAGGTTTAGAGTGGGATTCATAAAAACTCCTGTAGGTGTCTCCATACTTTGTGTCCGTGTAGTGTATTTCAGTTTAATTTAACAACCTAAAGAATCAGAACACACTGTTAAAAAGCAAAGTTTGGATGTTTTTAGAGCAAATTAATTATTGGAGAGGACACAACCCCCCCCACCCACACCCACACCCCCACCCCTTCCACCTTAAATATATGCCTATGCTCCAGTAGCTACAATAACTCGCAATACTGTTACATTTGATACTTGAGTAGCAAGTGCTTTTGTACTTTGACTCAAATTAAAAAAAAATTTTTTTCAGAATTTCTATTTTTAGTCATATTATATTTTACAAAGGATGGCTGTACCTTTAAGTACAGGATTTGTGTGCTCTGTCTACGAATGGTGTGTAATATCCACCCATGCCTTTTTAAAAATCTGATATAATTACCTGAATAGACCATATTTTAATATTCAGTGACATTTAAGCACATGTTTGCAAATTCAAAGCACTGTTTAAATCTCTTATGAGCTTCTGGTATCTAAACGCACAGTAGAAGGTGTGTGTGTGTGTGTGTGTGTGTGTGTGTGTGTGTGTTGCTTTGGAGACAGGAAACCACAGGGATAGAATGACACATCTAATCAAGTTATTATTGTGAATATAAAGCACAGACATTCACTTTATTAGTCCAGTCATTTTGCTGTCAGCCAAAGACTAATGTGTCCTTTTCCGACTCTCTCTCTTTATTTTGGTGTTTTAAACAAACAGTCGAAGTTACAGAGATTGATAGAAGTGAAATATTTAAATTTAACTCTGTTTGTTTCTCTTGTCGAAACAAAGCCTTGCTTTATTGCGCCAGGCTGACGAGTCCAGCCAAGAGAGCACTGATGAACAAATCAGTCCTATGCTGGCTAGGCAGACCAATCAATCACCCGTCAAGCAGACAGATGAATCAATAGCGAATCAGGCAAGACGGGCAGAAATCCATTTTGGATGAGCACAGGCTTTTTTTCTTTTCTTTTTTACTTCCAGCCTTTGCTTTTTCTCTTTCTCAGTTGTAGTTGCTGTTTTTCGCTGCGCTCGTTATCTGCAGTTTTCCATATTGATGATATCAGCACTTTTGGAGCAATCAGGAAAGTTGAAGCGGTTGAGCTTTATTTGGATTGTTTTGATTGGGCGTGATCTCCCTGACAGGCTTGTTCCTGCTGTTACTTCACATTAATGGCTAGTCCAGTTAGGGTGACCATTAGGTTTAGTTGGATTACTGTGAAGCTTGGAAACTCCTCAGTTGTTTTCAAATCAAAGTTTCAAAGTAAATCAGCACAGTTTAAATCAGCACAGTATATTAGCACTGTGTTAATTAGACCAGTTTAAATCAGCACAGTATATAAGCACAGGGTAAATTAGACCAGTTTAAATCAGCACAGTGTAAATTGGACCAGTTTAAATCAGCACAGTGTAAATTGGACCAGTTTAAATCAGCACAGTGTAAATTGGACCAGTTTAAATCAACACAGTATATAAGCACAGTATAAATTAGACCAGTTTAAATCAGCACAGTGTAAATTGGACCAGTTTAAATCAGCACATTGTAAATTGGACCAGTTTAAATCAGCACAGTGTAAATTGGACCAGTTTAAATCAACACAGTATATAAGCACAGTATAAATTAGACCAGTTTAAATCAGCACAGTGTAAATTGGACCAGTTTAAATCAACACACTATATAAGCACAGTATAAATTAGACCAGTTTAAATCAGCACAGTGTAAATTGGACCAGTTTAAATCAACACAGTATATAAGCACAGTATAAATTAGACCAGTTTAAATCAGCACAATGTAAATTGGACCAGTGTAAATTAGACCAGTTTGAGTTAGACCTGTTTAAATCAGTGTATAAACACAGTGTAAATTGGACCAGTTTAAATCAGCACAGTGCAAATTAGACCAGCGTAAATCAGCACTGTATATAAGGACAATGTTAATTAGACCAGTTTGAGTTAGACCTGTTTAAACCATCACAGTGTATAAACGCAGTGTAAATTAGACTAGTTTAAATCAGCACAGTGTAAATCTGGGTAGTATATATCAGCACATTGTATCTGCGCAGTATAAATCAACATTTTGTCAACACAGCATTAATCTGCACAGTATATCAGCTCAGTGTAAATCAAAGCAGTGTCCTTTAGCCCAGTAAAGCACTAGTGTAGTACCCTTGTCTGTGAGTGTACATAGCACTGCTTCACTGTGGAGAACTCTGCTGCTCTCGCCTGGATCTTGCAGTGATAAAACAAGTTCGTATGAGTTTGTGAGGGTAGGTGTATGTGTGAAAGAGTGGATGAGAGGGTGTGTGTGTGTGTGTGTGTGTGTGTGTGTGTGTGTGTGTGAGACTGAATGAATGAGAGACACAGACTGTGTGTAGTAGCGAGAGAGTGATGACACAGTGTCTACAGAGATTAAACGCAGCGCTCCACACTTCAGTAAATCAGAGCTGGATCAATGGTGCGAGGGGCCGTGTCTTACTCACACCCACCTCAGCCTGCACCATCAGTCCACCATACAGAGAGATGGAGAACGAGCGAGAAGCTTGCAGAGAAAAGGAGGGAAAGATGGAACAAGGGAGGGAGAGATGGCGGAACAGGGAAGGCGATGTATATTGATCATCACTGCAGGCTGTATGAAAGAGTTGGTTGGCTCTCACTAGCAGCACGGCGGGAAACACACTGCTTTATTTTTATTTATAAAACACTGTCCGGCCACATGCCAGCGTATATATTACTGCAGTGGTGTCTATAGTATATTATATAGTAATTTTATAGTAATTATCAGACTCACATGCCAGGTAACGAGAGTTTTTACAGAACTGGGAAAGTCTGCCTTTAGTTACAGAGCACCAGTGAGCATATTCATATTCATATTCATATTCTTATTTTAATTTTGATTATTTTATCAGTAAAATGAATAAAAACGACTGATAGTTTTCTTTTGATCTCATACCTCTCTTGTTTTATTTATCTTCTTTTGATTTTATTAGCTTTAACATTTGAGTTGTTTTATATTTTCTACAGTTTTTTATGTATTTTATTATTAATGTTTCAGTTTTTATACTAACCTGATTGGAGTTGTTTTTATTATTAAATTCACGTTTACTATTAATGTTCTTACACGTCATTGATCCCTTTTCCCTGTAACAACTCGGCAACATTGTAAATTAGGGTCACCCTCAAGGTTAAATGAAGGTTGATTGATGTTTGGAATCACTGTTTTAAGTAGTGCAAAGTCAATGTAACTACAGAAAAACAAATAAAATGATTATAGAATATGATAATAGTTTATAGGTTTAAAAAAAATATGAACTTGTTTATATACATGATGTGTGTGTGTGTGTGTGTTCTTGTACTACTATACTTGTGAGGACCCTGTGTCCTCGCTATGATAGGACTGCTTGAAATTTTTGCTCCAGTAAGGATATTTTGCTAGTCCTCACTTGAGCATGTGTTGTTTTCAATACAATTACTTTTTTATCTGAAAACTAATAAGAGAAAACAGCCTTTTGGATACTGAGATTAAGGTTAGGGTTAGGTTTAGGTGTAGTGTTATGTAGCTACAGTAACACAAAAATCAATAGAAGCCTATGGACGTCCTCATATGTATAGCAAGACAAGTGTGTGTGTGTGTGTGTGTGTGTGATTGTGATTGTGATTGATGCACTCCCTGGAGGGCATGTCTTACTATAAGTGTTTGATTGCTTGTGAATGTGTGCAGATGTGAAGACTCTGCTGTCTAATTAACTCAGCCTCTTGCTTAAGGGCATGTCTGACAATAAATGGGCCGCTTTCACAATAGTGTGTGTGTAAATGTGTGTGTGTGTGTTTGGCAAAGTATACTACACATATATATATGTGTGTGTGTGTGTGTGTGTGCATACACACAGTGCAGATCTTCATTTAAGTTGTAACAGTAGATCAAGAGAACCCAATAAAACAAATAATGCAAGTAAATATATTGTTTTTATTAATTTATTGAACAAATTGATCTGGCATTAAATGTCTCTGTTGGCAAAAGTATGTGAGCCTCTTCTTTCTATGCCTGTTGTGGCTCCTGTAAATGGTGACAAGCCCTGGACATTGATTTGGACAAATCTTGGCCCATTACTCCTTTCAGAACAGCTTCAGCTGCGTTATGTTGCTGAATAAACATGTAGCTGGCATTTATATAGTTATTATATTAAAGCTAGCAGGCAATTAGTTTTATATTAGTCACAGAAATTTGAATGTTTCTGCATTATTTTAACAGAACTGATGAAGAGGCTAGCAACTCACAGGAGAGTAAGTGTAAGCAGCAGTGGTAGCAAAACCAGAAAGGTGTTACCGTAACGACTGGCCTGGTGGTCTTTCTTGTGTGAAGGCATGTCTGAGGTCCTGCCAGAACATTTCTACTAGATTAAGGTCTGGACTAATGCCCAAAAACCTTAATACTGCCACCGCCATGTTTTGCAGTTGGGATGAGGTACTTATGCTGGAATGCAGTGCATATATATATATATATATATATATATATATATATATATATATATATATATATATATACACACACACACACACACCCCCCTTCTAAGCCGTTTCTCCTTCTGGGTCGCAGTGGGTGCTGGAGCATATCGCAGCTGTCATTGGGCAAAAGGCAGGATACACCCTGGACAGGCCACCAGTCCATCGCAGGGCAGACATACACATTCACACCTAGGGTCAATTAAGCATGTCCAAATGGCCTGACTGCATGTCTTTGGACTGTGGGAGGAAACCCATGCAGACACAGAGAGAACATGCAAACTCCACACAGAAAGGACCCTGGTCACCCGGGCGGGGACTTGAACCCAGGCCCTCTGTACTGTGAGGTGACAGCGCTACCCACCACGCCACCTATGTATGTGTGTATGTATGTATATATTTAGCCACTGTAAGAGAGACCTGCAGATCCTTGGACGTTACTCTGGAGCTCTTTGAATATGACAGGCTGTACTCGTGAAGTCATTGTTGGATGACCACTCCAGTGAAGGGTTATAATGGTATTTAATTTCCTCTCTTTGTGTGTTATCTACTTGACAGTGGATCAGTGAAGTGCGAACTCTTAAGAAATTGTTTTGGAACCTCTTCCAGCCTGATGAGCATTGACAGATGTTTTTCAGAGGTCCTTAGAAATCTCGCTTGACAGAGACATGGCGTGGACTAACAGATGTGTGTGATAAAGACCGGACTTTGATGGTGGAGGCTCAGTTTGATGTTTTTTAAATGGGGTACGGGATACAGTCAGCCACACTTCAATTGATCCATTCAGTTGTTTGAACCTCTTGACCCCAATTATCCCCTATACCGAACTGATCATCCAGAGGTTTAGATACTTTTGCCAACAAAGATATTTTATCTTCAGTCACTTTGCTCAATAAGTGTATGCCAGCTATATAATAGCTTGTTTTGTTTTTTTATTAGTGGGTTCTTTTTCTGTATTGTTATGACTTAACCCTCTATTGCATGACGTTGCCTCTAGGCAACAAACCCATGTTCCTCATGTTACACTAACATTTTACATATTTAACGACAATGACAGGGTTAATTAAAAAGGGAAGAGTTTAATTAAGTCAAGAAACAGCGTGTATTTGGTCATACCGTCTCTTAGTGGACACTTTGAAACCTCTTTTTTAGCGTTCATTAAAATTTTTGTTATGAGAATTTGCCGAAGTATGTTTGTTGCCTAGAAGCAACATTGTAGGACAGTGGAATGGATTTAGCCAGTCATGAGCCAGAACTAACCATTTCAGGGAACACAGCTCTGTTTTGTTTGTTCCCATTGCTGTAAGATGTGGCCTCAGGGCAATGTACTCCAAAGGGACCCCTGCACACATTATTATTTAAAAATGTTTTTGAATTTAATAATCAAGTCAATATCATGCAAGAAAAGTGAATTACCTTTTTTTAAGTGCCCTCATATTTTGTGTAGTAGAGGGTTAAATAAAGATATTATCATATTTTATGTCATGTTTATACAAAAATGCACACTGTGCTAAAAAGTTCAGACTTTCAAGCAGCACTGTGTACACACACACACACACACACACACACACACACACCTTCTAAGCCGCTTCACGGGGGTGCTGGAGCCTGTCCCAGGTGTCATTAGGTCGGAAAGGCAGGAGACGTCCTGGACAGGTCATCTTAATTTCAGTCATAATTAATAATTTATTGTTATATCTGTTATATAAATGTATTCTATATCATCACTGTCCAAAGAAAAAGAAGAACCTCCAAAATAGTAACTTTACAGGAGAAGGCAAAACCTTTCTTACCTTGCAGTGTAAGTTAATGTAAAGACATTACATCCTGCGAGATTTTAGAGCATCTATTGGCCCATTCATCGTGAAATTTGAACACAATGTAAAGGACCGCTGATGTGTTGAAATGTTGCTTGGTTTTCTTTGGACAGTGACGATATATAAATCTATTATAAAAATATATTCTTTTAGATTTACTTCAGTAATTGTCGTTAAACATGTCTTCACTGACTGATATGATGGTCAGTTCTCGGCTCTCACGCTTCATAAACTCAGCGATTTTAAATGACCGGTGTTGTAGCCCTGGAGGTGGGAGTTCTGTATCCTCTGATTTTTGTTATTGTCCTTAGTTCTTTTCTTAAAGAAACCTGTTTTCGGAGCTTGATATTTAAACAGAAACCTTAGTATGAGCATAAATTTCACGTTTTCTGGTATTTTAATCATGATGGTGTTTTATGTGCAGATTCACCAGTTCAGCCTGTGTTGTTGTCAATAGTTAAACAGGGGGTGAGTCATAGTGCGTCCCAGTGGCACTGATGTCCAAGGCTTTCCCTAGAATTGAGAGTCAGTGAGTTTATTGGTGTGTTATTGGCAAACATACCAAATACTGATGAAACCAAATCAGTGAAGGAAATATCAAAATTGGCTGATGTGTTTGTGTGTATGCATATCTGTTCTGTTTTCTGTGTGTGTGTGTGTGTGTGTGTGTGTGTGTGTGTGTATACCTATGCTTATTCTGCTCCAGCCCACTGTGTGACTACTTTATGCAGTAAAGCACAAACTACAGCCCCACTGCCTGCAGCAGAGTCTGCATTGTTCACTTTTCTCCTTTGTCTCCAGTTCTATGCTTCTGTTAAGAATACGACTGATTATGGAACACAAACGAACCATAAACACACAGTAAATACAGAGACACAGACAATAGTAGCATCATTAACTGTGTTTATCTGTGTGTAAGAGCTGCGTGAGTCTTTTTTTAATCTCCTGTGTTTCTTTGTGCGTTTGTTTGTGTATGTTTATGTCTGTGTGTGTGTGATTATATGTTTGTTCCCCCACACACAGTTTTTACTCTTTGTCTGGTGTTGATGTTATTTTTACTCAATGGTCTGGTGGACCCTCTACATTATTGTTTTATTTAGCAGCTGTAGCCAGTCAGCAGCCTGTCCATGTTGTCCACCCTCTCTCTCTCTCACACACACACACACACACACACACACACACACACACACACTAACAGCAGGCCATGTAGGAGGAGAACAGAGTGAAGGACACAGCACCTCCACACTTTTACCCCCCGTGGGTTCAGCCCAGCACCACAGGTGTAATATGTATATGTAACAGCACACGAGGGTCAAAAATGTCTTCTGTGTTGCTCTTGCAGATGGAGAACAAAGCAGAACTTGGACTACTGCTTCTTGATGATGTATGCTCAGTCCAAAGGAACTTACTATGTGCAGGTAAGGAATCGTCTGTATGCTCAAATGACTTGTAAACGTTGGGTTTTGCCACAATATGAGTTGATTTAAATTTGTAAAGCAGCCGTTCAAGATGTTCTGATATTTCAAGCTAGGGGTGGTTCAATATGATGATATCATCTTCACTATGTCACTATAAACTGTCACTTTAAACTATGCCACGATACTCTTTCCTGAGCAAAACAAAGACGAACTGACCAACTACATCGTATGTGTATATGTAGTGAAATTTCTCATTTGCACTTTATAGGAGCAGATGAACTAAATCATTTACTTACGTATGATCTACGTCCAGTTTAGGTTGGAGGGTTTGGCCAGTTTAGAAGGTTATCGACTAAGAACTTTTAATGCAAATGAATGGAGGCCGCAGTTTGTCCTTATTTAGACTAAAATGATTGACTTTTTACCTCAATGATGTTCTATAATAACATGCCTAATTATCAGGTATCAGCCTTGCTAAATTGGTCCATCATAATACAATAAATACAGTAAATTGTAATTAAAAACAAAATGCAATGATGTGCATTTTTACATTATTACAACATTAGACAACATATCAAATGTTGAAACTGAGATTTTATTGTTGTTCTTTTTTTTTGTTTTGTTTTTTTTAATAAATAGATGCCCACTTTGAATTGCCAGCAAACACATTCCAAAATTTGCGATAGGAGCATATTTTCCACCGAGTTTCATCACCCCTTCTTTTTAAAACACGCGTTCGGGAACTGAGGAGACACTGCTGTAGTTTTGACAGTGAAAAATTTTCCTATTCTTGCTTGATAGATGATACCAGCTGCTCAACAGCACAAGGTCTCTTTAGTCATATTTTTTGTTTCTCAGTGCAACAAATAGATGTTTCACTGGGGAACATTTTAGCTCATTTTGAGCATAACTCAAAAATACTGGCCAGTACATGACTAGCAAACACTGCTTTGATCAGTTGTACACACATAAAATCATTATATTGTACTGTTTGAGCAGCTTTCACTACAGTTTAAAACACTGATAGTGTGTCTAGCCCCTTTTCTCCTGTAACAGCACTAAACCTTCCAACTTAAATTCACGTTAAAAGAAAACAAAGATCTTTAATAAATCAAAAATACCAAAAAAAAGCAAGTTATATTTTCAAGTTGAAATTTAGGGCCTAGGGTTTTGGACGGTCACCACCTCTTCATGTAGCTTTTTACTATCTCAGTTAATGCCTTGGGTTAAATAGATTATACAACCCCAATTCCAAAAGTTAGGACGCTGTGTAAAATGTAAGTAAATGTATATAAAAACCAAATGCAATGATTTGCAAATATCGTAAACCCATATTTTATTCACCATAGAACATAGAACACATATCGGATGTTGAATGTGAGACATTTTACCACATCATGGTACTACTAAAAAATAGCTACGACTAACTCACATGACTGGCTGTAAAAAGAGCATTTTAGACAGGCAGAGTCTCTCAGAAGCAAATATGGCTCTGCGAAAAACTGTGTCTAAAAATTGTGGAAATTTCAGAAAGATGTTCAGAAAGATGTTCCTCTTAAAAAACTTAAAATTGCAAAAACTTTGAACATCCCACCATCTACAGGATATAATATCATCAAAAGATTCAGGAAATCTGGAGAAATCCCTTTATGCAAGGTACAAGGCTGATGGTCAATATTGGATGCTCGTGATCTTTGAGCCCCCTTATGGCACGGCATTCAAAACAGGCATGATTCTGTACTGGAAATCACTGCTTGGACTCAGGAGCGTTTCCAGAAATCACTGTCGTAGTGCCTATGGTGTGGGCAGCTTACACATCTGGAAAAGCTCTATCAGTGCTGAACAGTATATAGAGGTTCTAGAACAACATATACTCTCATCCAGACAGCATCTCTTTCAGGGAATGCCTTGCATATTTCAGCAAGACAGTAAACCACATACAGCATCTGTCACAACAGCGTGGCTTTGCAGAAGAAGACTCCAGGTGCTGAACCAGGTGCTGAACCAGGTCTGCAGTCCAGACCTTTCACCAATAGGAATCCTCCTTTAGACAAGAATGGGACAACATTCCTGTCCCAAAACTCCAGCAACTGGTCTCCTCACTTTCCAGACGTTTACAGACTGCTGCTAAAAGAAGAAGGGATGCTATACGGTGGTGGACACAGCCCTGTCCCAACTTTTTTGAGATGCATTGCTGCCATCAAGTTCAAATGAGTTAGTGTTTTTCATGAAATGGTAAAATGTCTCACTTTCAACATCCGATATGTGTTCTATGTTCTGTTGTGAATTCAATACGGGTCTATGAGATTTGCAAATCATTGCCTTCTGTTTTTACTTATATTTATTTATTTACTTATATTTTACACAGCGTCCCAACTTTTTTTAAGAATTGGGGTTGTAACACCTTGTCTATATCTAAGAATAATTAATTGTTTTTATTTTATTTTTTTTACTGAGGGAATGTAGAGTGGTCAATATTTAAATAACCATGTCCATCCCTGATCAGAGGTGAAGTACCATGGCCCCTGTACTTGTCAGTAAAGTGGCTGCAGATACAGCTTACATTATAACCAGTAAAACCATATTAAGTTCAGTTTAAAGGCCCCACATGGGACGAGTGTTTATATGCTGCCTTTGATGACATCTTGCCTACATTACAGTCTCGGGCTCATCTAAGAATAGTTTGACATTTCCTATTGTAGAAGCAGTAAAAAGAGTCGCTGTATGTTAATCCCAGCTGCGGCGTCACTCACACACACACTCAAACACACATGCAGCGACTCACTTATGAGGGCTACAGTAATGACTTCCAGTTTATTTCTAGAGGAAGTCATGGATCTGGAGAGTCAGATGTCAACCGAAGAGGATTAGCAGGACGTTTTTTTTTTTTTTTACCCGTCTTTGCCTTTATGTGAACTTGCTTTGAGCTGCTAGCATAACAGGCGCCTTGTGTCTTCAGCCAGTGATTTGTTGAGCGAGGCCGCTTTTACCGAGAAAGATCTTCAAAGTGAAATCTATTGAAAGAGGACGTAATAAAGCTGGCACCGAGGTTATGTTCTGTGCTCCAGTCTGTCCTAATGCATCGCCTAAAGCAAGCGGTTCTGTCTTTAAAGAGGGAAACCAAGTAAACACACACACACACACACACACACACACACACACGTTAGTCCTTCATACAGGATGTGTATAAATGTGCACACTGTCAACCTCAGACTCAG
>NC_051218.1:43551699-43581699 GCF_015220715.1 Pygocentrus nattereri | reverse complement strand
TTAACTCTAAGAGGGAAAGAGAGATTGGAAAGTGGTTGCGTGAGAATGAAATATGACTACATGTATTGGCCTTTCAGAAGACGCGAAGCTAATTAGGCTCACGCTACACTCACTCTGTACCAATATGGCCAGAAAAGAAAGTTAGCAGCAGTGGCCTCCACGCTTACTGTGATTCTTTTGTGCTTAAGGCAAATCCCTTGATAGATTTCCTGTCAAGCGCTTGGCCATTTGGAACTGTGAACCTAATTCTGAGGAAAAAAGGAACGAAGGGCGCCGCCCGTTTCACTTCCAGAAGGTCTGCTAGCTTAGCTAGCACGCGCTAGCCTTGTGTTAATGGCTATTTGAATGTCTGACTTAATTACATGACCTTATTAGTCAGCGTAGAGCTGTACAGAGAGCCAATATCTCCCGGCTCAATAAACCAGTGGATCATTCTAGCGTAGCTGCGCTGGTATTCCTGCCACAGGCGCGATAAAGTGCCAACGCCATCTCCGCAGTGACTCACTCTTATGAAAGGCCTAGCTTTTCTTCTGAGGAAGCAACAGTCAGTTCCGTCGGTTATCCGAGGCGTTTCGGCAGGCCCGAGATCCTAAAGCCTTCAAACTTAACTTTTGAAGTGTGTCCTTCATTAGCAGATGAGCTAATTGATCCATCATGCGTTCTGTCTCATATGAGGGCTAATTATCTTGATGAGAGTAATCAATGCTGGATCTGCAGCCAGTATAAGCTGATGGGAAGGGCTGGCTGGGAGCTATTGGAGATTGGATTGGGGATGGCATTGATTTGGAGTTGAGAGGAAAACTGAGCTTTGATTCAGTGGAGTGGAGACTATCCGCTAGGCCTGTCAGAGGCTGCGTTACCTTACAGAGGAAATGGAGACCGCATGGGTGTGTGTGTGTGTGTGTGTGTGTGAGTGTGTGTGTGTGGTGAGAGGAGAACAGGCTGAAGGTTTCTAGGTGTGGGTATGTGTTCTGTTTCGGTGTTTGTGCACTGGTAGTCTTATGTAGCTCACACGCTCCCGTTCGGATCAAACGTTTGACAGCCAAAAAGCGTTCGGTATCCCCAAACAAGCAACACCACTTAGCTAGCTTCCCTCCTCTACTCTCCTTGGCCGTCGCTCAAGCCTTCCGCTTCCAACTAACCAGCTGACTGTAATTTCTTCACGTTCGACTGCTCCTCTCCAGCTCCAGAGGAGAAAAACAGAAATCCATTTTTTGACAGCCTCCAATGACGAAACTAAGATGTAATCTGTCGTTGCTGCCTGATTAAAGTTAAATAAACCTCTCTGACATCGCAGCTAGCCTCGGGAGCCAGAAAAGACAAACCCCAGCCAGTTTGTGTTGGCCCTCTCTTTAAGTAGTTCATGCTTTGACTCTGTGGAAATTATTTTGCTTCTAATAGATTCTGATTGGCCTTTGACCCTCCTCAGAGATGAGACTGGGTCTCTGGGCTGGTAAACAGCATGCAGAAGCTGCCTACAGCATTACTGTCACCACAACTCCTGGTAATTTGTGCAGTAGTGAGGCAGAGACGCAGTTAAATATTAAGGACTGCTTCTCTGGACACACATAAAATGACATCTGAAAATAATTGCATTGTAAATGCGGATCGACCATTGAAAATCGCTTTAAAAGTTTAGCACCAGGCTTAATAAGCGCCCTGAAAATAACAGGCTCGCAAGCGATTTAGACAGAGTAAACATGCAGGTTCCTTATGTTTGAATAGTAAACAATGGAGAGAAAGCCAGTGTCAGCTGTTTGCTGGAACCAGAGCTAAAACTAATAATGAGCTTTGAGCTTATACAACTTAAAATTGTTGTGCTTATTACAAAATGAAAAAATACAAAGCCGTCATTATATCCTTACGTCAATATTCGGTTGAGAATGTTTGGGCATATACTTGGAAATGTACCTTATAGGCATCAACCAATAACTGTAGGCATTGAACAGTGACCGGTTCCCTTTTTTTGCCCCCAGGACTCTGGATTTGAAATCAAACTGTGACTATGGCAGTATTCATGCCTCCATAAGCATACGTCTTGGGTGATCTGATCATACATGTGTCAGGCTTGGTTAATGGAGCAGAGCATAGATGTACGTTCCTAGATGCCGCGTTGTCTGTTGTTCTCAATCTGAGACGATACGTCGGCACGCCCGCCATGTTGGAGAGGTCAAGATCTGCTTGTGAACAAATTCAGTTGTATTGAGACGCGAAGAGTCTCAGGATTAAATCAGCCACAGCTTCATTATTACTCCACCAATTTTCACCAAATTTGATTTGTTATAATCCTCACAGATTAATCTAGACTGCGCTGCCTGCTCTCGGTAGCTTTTATTATTTTAATAAGTGATCGTGCTAATATGCTGTCTGGACCAGCAGGAGAGTATTTAGTCTGCACCTGATGTTAAAAACCAAGTTTAGAGCGGGCAACACAATCAAAACACATCAGCAAATCCGTCAATGTGTGAATCACTTCTAATCTTAATATACCTAAACATAAAATAAACACAGGAGGAAGGATGAAGCTGAAGCTGTTGGCTTCCTATTCACCAGCTTCTTGTTTGAGTTTTCCCATTCCACCTTAAACGGTGCAGCGGTCACTTTCTGATGCCTGAAACTGCAGAATTTAAGGTGGAAGAGGAAAATTCTTACAAATCCTGCTCTAGCAAATGAGAATCTGACTTCAGGATTGTGTAAGACGGTGCTAATGTTGATCTATTATGAATATTTACTGGGATTAAGGGACACTATAACTTAACGCTACAAAGCTTTAACCATCACTGTAAATAAATAACTACTAGATACAGTTAAGACCCCCTGAGTAGACCATTAAATGAAATGAGCTTAATATAAAACCAGAGGAAAAACAACCACATCAACAGGTTCTCTGCCTCACCAACCACACGACCATATCTACACATAACATCACACAGACAGGAGTGTGGATCACTGCGTTCCCTCCGTTATATAATCCTATCCCACTTTCTGAGAGCAGTATTCCTGAAATAGTGGAATTTTGGACAGTATCTTTCTTAAATTGCTGCTCTGTAATGGTACTGAATGCAGTCCAGCAGCGATGTTGACCGCCCCAAAATGGCAGGTCCAAACGCAGCATCTAGGTATGTAAATCTATGGAGCAGAGGCATGTGCACGGTAAAAAAGGAGATTTGGAAATAGGCAAAATAGGCAATACCAGGCGAAAAACAGTCTACACCAGTGAAAGTAATGAAAGTCGCTTTGGATAAAAGCGTCTGCTAAATGTAATGTAATGTAATGTTCGAGACAAACACAAAGAGCTTATACATGCAAAGTTGCAGGTGAATCAAATCAGAATTCAAGTGAACTGGAGCAAATTGCGTAGAAAAAATGAGTAGGAGTGTGGTTAATGGGAAATGAAGTCCGGTCACTCGGCCTCTTGGCAGCCAGTGGCATGTAGTGGGCTGATGAAGGCATTTTGATATAAAAGTCTGTGAAATATCAAATGTTTTCAAATGATAAACAGAATCAGTACAAGACGCACTGAGCGCTTTCATCTCTATTTTATCCCTTGACTCTAAAGTCAAAATTCACAGTTTCAAAGTTTCAATTGTCCAAAAGTGAGACCACCATTGTGCCAAGTATAAAGCAAGCCTACGTTTGCTTCAACTGTTGATATTTTATCTGTTGATATTTTCCCACTAGTGAGGACTCCCCCAATCAGTTGGTACTATTAACACTGGGGGGTGGGTGAAGACTAGCACAGGCCTGTGAAGCCAGCCACCACATCTTTTCTGCCACTCATGCAATGTAAATGGACAGCTAAACGCGCCAACCGCCAGATGCCTAACAGACACATGTGATGGGGAAAGAAGCAGTGGGGATTGAATCATACCCACCCAGAGAGGGTAAGGCCAGGTGTGCTCTCTTGGACTCCTGGCTGTAGCATCACCAGGGATCGAACTCACGATCTCCTGATGAAGGAAACAATGCTTAGGAAGTTGCGCCACTCAGGAGCCCCCAGTGGTACATTACTTATTGTGCCGATATATTGCTGTGTTAATAATTTCCCAAAAATGTATTTTTTTAAGCCAAAATATTTCTGCCTGTGGACCTTATTGATAAATAATTGGATCTTAAGGTGGAAAGAGTCAAGAACCCCTCCCATATAGGAAAGGCCAGCCGTCACAGTGTGGGCATATCTAGGTGTGATCGAGGTCCGGTGTGTCTCAGAGGCGCTTTGTAATCTAATCGTTCAGACAACTTTTGGAAGAGGTCAGAGACGCATATGGCTGCATAACGTTTGCTAAGATATCTCTGACAGCAGTGACGACCTGTGTGAACAGCTGCATCATGGCAGTAGAGATGAAAGCAGCTGATTTGTGTAGCTTCTTTCTTTGTTTCCTCCCCAGTCTGTTTGTACTGTGATCCACGCGACCTGAATGTTTCGTATATATTATTTATACACATACAAGGACTTGTGGCATGTTTTTGTCAGACAGCTAACAGAGAGATGCTGATGTAGTAGATTTGGGTGGTTTCCGTCCTCCACTCACCAAATCTGCTCTCACAAGTGGACAGTGCATAATTCCTGCTTTGATTTGAGGATATTTACATTCATAATAGGTGAATTACACAGTAATTACAGCCCTTTTTGTTTACATGGTCCTCCCATCATCAATGGATGGTGAGTAATTGGACTGTCAGCTGCTCAGTTGTTATTTGGCCATTAGTTTGTTGTTGCTTCATCATGAATTACACAAGGGAACTAACAAAAGGAACGGAGTTCTAGATGTAACCATGGAGATCAGCGACAAAAGGCGGATCGTTCTTGAGTGGCCATCCTTGAGTGGTCTCACCCTGAACCTCACTGGAAGTGCGTTTCAGATACTGAAGACCAAACTTCAATAGCTCCCCCAAAAAGTTGCTTATAGGGATCATATTGTATTTTTTTCTTGCATTTTACTTCTTTTTCCTCTGAAGGTCCAGCCATGGTGTTTGTGTGGTTTATGTAGCAAAAACAGTCAGAATTAATTTTTACATGATTATGCTTTACACTCTTAAACATGATGGCGTTTCAAGGGTTCTTTAGTACAGAAAATGGTTATAGAACCATCAATAGAACACCCAAAGAACCCTATGCATGATCAAAGGGATCTTTTGCGTCATGAAAGGATTATGTGGTTGATGGAAAATGTGCATGAATGGTGCTGTAGACGGATCTTTTTGAAAATGGTTCTATATAGCACCCAAAAAGGTTCTTCTGTTGTGGCAAGCTTGACACTGTAACAGTAGAAGAGCGCTTTTTTTCAAAAAGCTTCTATATAGAACCATCTGCAGCACATTCTCCATCAATCTGAAGAACCCTCTCATGGTGCAAAGATCCCTTTAATCATGCAAAAGGTTCTTTTAGTGTCCATGGTTCTGTATAGAACCATTTCCTTTACTAAAGAACTCTTGAAACACCATCATTTTTAAAGAGATTAGAATGGAACAGCTGTTTAAGTTACTGCACCTTTAAAACTGATGTATGTAAATGACCTCAGTGCTGACTGGTTGATCCGTATGGCTTTTATACATACATACATATACTTTTAATGTAAGTCAGTGGAGCTTTTTCCAAGTCAATTTTGGGGCGTTTCTTTTGATCCATTCGTCATGAAACTTACAAACAATATAAAGAGCAAGAGGCATTTTCAAATTATGTAAAAAAACTGGAAAATGACAAAAATAGAGATATTGTGTAAGTTCTTCCACATCAAACTCGTTCATCCATGTCTTTATGGACCTGCTTTGTGCACTGGTGCGCAGTCATGTTGGAACAGGAAGGGGCCGTCCCCAAACTGTTCCCACAAAGTTGGGAGCGTGAAGTTGTTCAAAATCTCTTGGTGCTGAAGCTTTAAGAGCTCCTTTCACTGGAACTAAGGGACCGAGCCCAACTCCTGAAAAACAGCCCCACACCATGATCCCCCCTCCACCAAACTTTACACTCGGCACAATGCAGTCAGACAAGTACCGTCTCCTGGCAACCGTCAAACCCAGATTCGTCCATCGGATTGCCAGATGTAGAAGCGTGATTGGTCACTCCAGAGAACACGTCTCTACTGCTCTAGAGTCCAGTGGTGGCGCTTTACTCCACTGCATTCCACGCTCTGCATTGCGCTTGGTGATGTAAGGCTTGGATACAGCTGCTCGGCCATGGAAACCCATTCCATGAAGCTCTCTACGCCGTTCTTGAGCTGATCTGAAGGCCACATGAAGTTTGGAGGTCTGTAGTGATTGACTCTGCAGAAAATCAGTGACCTCTGCGCACTATGCCCCTCAGCATCCGCTGACCGCTCTGTCATTTTACGTGGCCGACCACTTCGTGGCTGAATTGCTGTCGTTCCCAATCGCTTCCACTTTGTTATAATCCCACTGACAGTCGACTGTGGAATATTTAGTAGTGAGGAAATTTCACGACTGGACTTGCTGCACAGGTGGCATCCTATCTTTTAATGATTTGGATGGGTGACTGAAAACTTTTGGAAATATAATGTGTGTGTGTGTGTGTGTGTGTGTGTGTGTGTGTGTACAATATATACTCCTAACACTTCAAAGTTTTTGAATGTATTTGTGTGCAGCTCCATACATACATTCATTTCTTTCTTTCAGCCTTCTTGTCAGACTGTGCCTCACTGTAGTCCTGGTCCCAGTGCAACATTGAAGCTGAAACATAACACTGATTGATTGTCTCACACACACACACACACACACACACACACACACACACACACACAGAGAGACACGCTTACAAACACCAACTTGCATGTATCTGCATTCACATCTCTAATTATGTTCTCCTAGGGTCTGACATGAATGCTAAAATCTCTTCAGCGTTTCTCGTCTCCCTGAGAGTAGCTGCAAATCCGCCTGGGTGGATCTCTCCTGCCTCCTGCGCTGTCACTTAGTGTACGGGTTAGCATTGTGCGCTTAGCGTCATGGCTAACGCATCCTCTCCCTGCTGCCAGACACAATCACGCCTCATGCTGCCTGCCTCCGCTAGCTGTTAATTGGAGTGGCAACGGGGTGACAGCCATGACTGAGCTGTATACACACACACACACACATGCACTACTGCTTTCCTCAGCCCAGAGGCGCATATTCTATCTGCTATCTTTATTCCACTGGACTAGGATTAGCTTTGGAAAACCACGCATTTATTCCCATGTGGAGAATTTTCACATTTGGACTGTGTTGCACCTAACGCTCAACACCAGCAGGCCAAATCGCTGACCTGCCCACGATTTGTTGCGGAATCTATTTATATAATATGGGAAATAGTTACAAATAAAAGCTTTTTTAAGGGATATTTGAAAATGGCTCAAAAAATAGCACATGTTTATTCATACCAGTCCAGTAGCATCCCTCCGGATCTGCCCATTCAGAGAACTCCGACTCCCAGACCTCCTTTGGAGACCATGTTTATTGTTTATTGTTTATTTTTAGGATCCCCATTCACTGCTATTGCCATAGCTGATATTCTTCCTGGGGTACAGTAGACATATCATAAGTCACCATGTGACCGTCTGTACACCAGCCACAGCCAATCATCATTCCCCTTCTCCTGAGCATTCGCTTGTTGCACCTGTCTTGTTTGTCATATGACTTAGAGGAGTTATTAAAGCCTGGGCTTTAGTTAGGAGGTACTGCTTCTGTCTCCTGAGCCGCCGAGCGCTCGTTCCCGCATCGGACAGTATGTATATTGTGTATTCTTGGGATTTTTGAACTCTGATTTTTGCCTTTGCCCTTTTTTATCTTGGTTGGCTGCTTACTTTTGTTAGTCTTTTTGTGTTTTTGGATCGTTTTGTATTTTTGAATCACCTGATAACGACTTTGGACTGCGATTTAACCAGGAAAGCCTTTTTTTTATTACATTCGTGAGCGTTTGGCCAGTTCTGTCATGTTACAATTTAGTTGCCAGTCTAAGAAGCCATTAAGCAGCATCAGGGAACATATATTCAACAGAATATTACGCAGAATTCCTCAACAACTAAATATAATATAAATATAATTTCCGTTTTTTCCGTATTTATTTTGTCCATTCTTAATTACATCTGTTCTTTTCTTTTAGGAGACGTGAAAGTTTTTTTCCACATCTCAAAAGTTCAGTCTTAGAAGTTGGTTGCGTTTTCTTTTTCTCGTGATGTAAGTAATCTCACGCTCAGTCATGCTGAGGTCTGGACTCTGGGGTGTTCAGTCCATTGTTCTGACATCAGCTGCAGCTTCTTTGTTTGATTTGCAAACCCACAGCATGGAGTTATCCTTCTGTTTCATTTTCTCTATATTTTTTTTCATATTTCTTCTTTCTTATGCAAGTGGATTATTTTATACCTCATCCGTAAAAATGCATAACTTTTACAGACTGGAAATGAGATAAATGAAGACTTTTGTACGAGATGGTCAGGCTTTACAATATTCTTCACAAGTGGACGAGTGCATGTGCTTCGTACACCAAAAGATTGGTGCTGGTCTGACCCCTTGACCCCTTGCAGTGTTTGTGTTTAGCATATTCTCCACAAGGGGGGGCTGTTTAGCACACAATTCACTTTTGTGTGAATCACTGAAAGAGAAGAAACCCACACCAGCAGGATCTCAATCATGTTTATAATTATAGATTCATATGAAGTAAGATTAAATATTTGCTGTAACAAATGGAGTAAATGTGAACTAGATGGCTTTATTTATCAACTAGACGTTGGCTGAACAGTTTCCTTTCAAAGGCTTCCTTTTTTTCGTTCTCAGTAAAGTGTTTTAAATCTTTCAAAGGTTTAGTATGTTAAGGTCAGTTCAGTGTATTATTGTTCGGTTGAGGCCATTTTTTTATTGTTTGCCCAGATTACTTGATAATTAATCAAATAAATCACTAGATTACTTAATGACCATTACTCGTTAGTGACAGTCCCAATTCTCAAATTTCAAAATCGATGCTTTGGATTAATACATCGTGGTGATTTGTAGCATTTTTACACCCCTTACCAACGCGCACAGTATTGGGCTGTCTGGCTTCTCTCTCTGTCGTCAGCCTGACGGCGTGCATTTAAAATCTCAGTTGAAACTCAGAGCAACAGAACTTGTGTCAGAGAAGCTGAAGGCAGACGTTACACTGGGTTTGCAGAAGTTTGTGAGGTTTTTGAGGCTGTGTTTTGTAACCTGTGTCTGGTTTTGGAGCTGGTCTGATGTATAATTTAAACTGAAGAGTAGAGATGACTGCTTCTGAGAATTAGAGCAGAAAGAGAGAGAGAGAGAAAGAAAGACAGAGAGAGACTGATGGATTGTAAATTGATACCAGTGATCAGTCAAGATGTAGGGGTGTGTGTGTGTGTGTGTGTGTGTGGATGGGTGTGGTGTGAGTGTGTGTGTGTGTGTGGGGGTGTGGGGTGAGTATGTGTGTGTGTGTGTGTGTGTGTGTGTGTGTGTGTGTGTGTGTGTGGATGGGTGTGGGGTGAGTGTGTGTGTGTGTGGATGGGTGTGGGGTGAGTGTGTGTGTGTGTGTGGATGGGTGTGGGGTGAGTGTGTGTGTGTGTGTGTGGGGGTGTGGGGTGAGTATGTGTGGGGGGGTGAGTGTGTGTGTGTGAGTGAATGTGTGTGTGTGTGTGTGGTAAGTTTTGCTTGTATTTTTTTTTAAGTAAACATATTACATCTATGATCTGTGGATCTGTGCAAAGTTAATAGCGTCATTAAAACAAAAAAGACGTTTATGCCAATGAGGATTAAAAGCCAATTCCAGATTATAAGTTGTAAGATAAACAAATCTACAGCGATAGAATGTTTGTTACAGTGCAGTGATTAATAGTGAGACTATTAGGAGAGAGAAGAGAGAAAAATAAGAGAAAGAGAGAGGGGAGGTAATGAGGAAGAGATAGAGAGGGGGAGAAAAGAAAGAGGAAAGAGAGAGAGAGGGGGAGAAAAAAGAGAGAGAAGGTCATGTGGCATCAGTAGTCTGTGAAAGAGAGTGGTGGTGAATACTGATAGAAGTTTCTCTGATAGAGCCTGCTTCTCTTCAGTGACTGTGTGTGTGTGTGTGTGTGTGTGTGTGTGTGTGTGTGTGTGTGTTTATAGATTTTTCAGGACAAGCATGTTTTATTTGTTCTGAGTGTTAAGTTGAGGGTTCTTATGGCGTGTACTTACATATAGTCATATATAAAAGTTTGAGTCTCTGCTCAAAAGGCATGTTTTGCTCGTTTTTTAAGTTGTAGCGTTCCTTAATCAGTGTAGATGTTCATAATAGATTAATGTTAGCACCTTCTTACACGAACCTGAAGTCAGCTTCTTATTCGCATTCTTGTTTGAATTTTCCGATTCCACCTTAAATGGTGCATCACTCACTTTCTGGTGCCTGAAGCTGCACCATTTAAGGTGAAACAGGAAAACTCAAACAAGAAGGTGGCTGATCCACCATTTAAGGTGGAACAGGAAAACTCGAACAAGAAGGTGGCTGATCCACCATTTAAGGTGGAACAGGAAAACTCGAACGAGAAGGTGGCTGATCCACCATTTAAGGTGGAACAGGAAAACTCGAACGAGAAGGTGGCTGATCCACCATTTAAGGTGGAACAGGAAAACTCAAACAAGAAGGTGGCTGATCCACCAATTAAGGTGTAACAGTTATTAAAATAATAAAAGCTGCCGAGAGCAGTCAGTGCAGTCTAGATTAATCTGTGTCTGAGGATTATAACAAATCAAATTGGGTGAAAATGGGTGGAGTAATAACGAAGTTGTGTCTGATTTAATCCTGAGACTCTTCGTCTCTCAATACAAGTGAATTTGGTCAGAAGTGGACCTTGACCTCTCCGGCATGGCGGACGTGCAGACGTATCGTCTCAGATAGAAAACAACAGACAAAGTGTCAACTAGGAACGTACATGTATGGTAGACGCCCTTCAAGTAAAGTGCTACGATTAAAATCATTATAAGCCACAAACAGCTGTTAGATATCAGGTTTCATTAGCAGCCTATACATTCCTCATCATTGCTGGTCTCTTGGTGCGTCTGCATGCGTTTGTTTGAGGGAGCAGAACCTCTCCTCGCTCAGAGTGTGTGGAGGTGAAAGGTGCACAAACACGGCTCTGTGGATCTGGATTGGTGGGGCGTTTATTCTGCGCAGGGTATGTGTGTAAGTAGGCGACCTTAAATGGAAGCCAGCCAGTGTGAGATGCAGAGGAGACGCTTTTAAAGCCCCTCTAAAAGCAGAGGCTGTGGGGAATCGATTACTCACTGCTTACCCTAAAAGACCTATTAAGCTTTTATTCTCAGGGCCCTGCAATCTTTTACAGACACATCTGATGCGTGTTTGTGTGCTATTTCTTTATTTGTTGGCTGATATCTGGCTACATTTAGTTTGGAGTGAGTGTTTGGAGCACGTCCACATTTTTTTCCATATCTATCCATAAAAGTCACTCGTGTCACTGATCCTCACTGGTGTTACACATAATAAAGGAAACACCAGAGACGTTTTTAATGAAAAATACATTTCATCAAATACCTGCTATAGAGCATCAAACCACATGTTGTCCATCATGGAACGTCCACTAAAATATGGAATTTAATCCATCGGTTTTCTATTTTTTCACTGTGACCTCAGAATAAAGTCGGTCACACCAGTGACGTCAGCTAAAAGCTTCATATGAGGTCATGAGCTGAGTGAGAAAATCTCTGAGAACTGAGAGACGCAGTGGACTCACCATGAGCTTTTCTTCATAGATCCTCAGAAAACAGGTCAAAGGAGGTCGAGTGACGTCATCGGCGTGACTTTTATTTCAAAATAAGGAGATTATTTGTTACGCGGTAACACCAGTGACACGAGTCCTGGGGGACTTTCATTATAAATTTTATAATATTTATTTGCCATTTGTTTTCTTTATGTCATTTAAATAATATATTTCATAGTCTTTATTGCAGTTTATTTTTATTATTATGATTATTACAGTTAAATTTGCAGTTAAACGTTTTTTTTCCCCCCAAACTCAAAATATGGCCTCACTTTTTACACATGACCGCGAGGACGAGCTCTTCTGTGGTGCTGGGAATTCTATATGATTTGATTTAAAAACCAATATTGCTAAATTGAGGCTCAAGAAGGTGTAACTGTTAAAATAACTTATTGTTTTATTTTAAAATATGAAATGGTTGTTTCCATAGAGTGACTCGTATACACGGATGTTTGTACAAAATTCCTGCATCATTCAGCGATTCAGGTGTAAACACAGTCATGTGGAGTGATGTGATGTTCGATGATTCGTTGTGAAGAATCTTACTGGCCCTGATTTCTTAGGACTAAGTTCAGCTTTGGAAACTTGTCTAGACAAACCCACTACACGGTGCTTCTGCCCCACACCACAGCTCTAACCTGGAAACCCCACCTCAAGATGACAGTTATTATCTTGAGCTCACAAGATAGTTAACTTGCTGTCTCAAGATAACAATCCTGAGAATCATAGCAACAGCTCCATGGCCTCTCCAGACTGCTGTACGTAATACATAAGGGATGTATTATGATTACACAGGTACTTACATATGCGCGATACATAAGCCAGAAACCTGAATTGACACTGACAGACTTGCACTGAAGTGTCGCCGGTCAAAATAAGTGTCTTGTTACTTATTACAGTTATTCTCCTCTAACATGGTTGATATACAGCAGTTCCATCAGCCGTGGTGTTCAGTGTTTCTCTTGAGCCGTATCATTTATACCTGCTCTCTCTCCCTTTCCTGCGGTTTTCTTCCTCTTTTCACTGTGAGCCAGATCAGAGCCGGCGAGTGTGTTTGGATCTCGCACCATGCCGTTTACCCTCTTTAATAAGCCAGGCTAAATCGCTAAAATTATCAAAGGCTGGGGCCTCCTGCAGGGTCTCTCCAAACACAGCCTGCCCTGTATCCGGCGGCCCAGTCCGGGTCAGTTTATCCTGCCAAAGTCCGGCATTATCCTACAGAAACTACACAAACACACTGATCCAGGATCAAACCTCATGCTGGCACTCGGCTCCAGTGGTGGAGAGCAGCTGGGCCTGCAGAGAGAGAGAGAGAGAGAGATGCAGATGCAGAGTGTCAGGGATGCAGAACGGAAGAATCAGTCAGGAGGAAAGACGGAACAAATATGATATATTTGATATCAGCCCACCACTCTCAGACATGACAGACAGACGTGTGAGAGACAAAGAGTCAGAGAGGAGGAAAGAGTGTATTATGCCTAATGGAATTGGACTACTTGGTCGTGGTTGGATTAACATGTAACAGCAGCTCTGTTCTGCAAATGCTGAGCTCAAGAGAAATATGAAGCGGTGCTATTAAACCAGATGTATGTGTAATATATACACGCACACACGCACACACACACACACATACACACACATATATATATATACGTGTATATATACGAGATACGTATCTCCAAAATGAGAACTTAACAGGAGAAGGAAAAAACACACTCTACTTTTAATGTAAGTGAATGGAACCAGACATCTTTCCAAGTCATTCTGGTCATTTATTTTGGTCCATTCGTCATGAAATTTACACACAATATATAGGATGACGAGTTCATTCACATGATGTCAAAAACTGAAAAATGAGGTTTTGTTCCGACAGCGGAGATATATATATATATATAAAAACACGGCTGCTGTCAGACCAAAACGTTGTGATAACTTTACAACAGAAGGAAAAACATACTTTTATGTAAGTCAATGAAACAAGACATGTCCTTATATCTACATACAGTATGTATATATATGTATGTATATAGTTTATAGGTTTGAAAATATCTGCATTAATTGAGGGTCCAAGAGACGTCTGTAATACATATTCGGTAACAAATAGCTCATAAGATATCAATTACTTTTTTAAATTAAATTTTTTTTTTTTCTTGTATGTTTGTCTGTATAAACTCACTGGCCATGTTATTAGGTACAGCTGCTTTAGAGATACATGCTTTGGCCAGTCAGACTTTGTCAGGATCATATAGGTCTGCTATCGGTGTGCATCCTTGTTGCTCCGATCATAAGTGGACGGTGCTAAGGGCAGGAAAAAAAACATGTTTTTAATAGAAATTACACTGAAAATCTCAACAACTAAACATGATATCAGTTTTTTTAGTATTCAGTGCTTTCATCACAGCTTTCATTCTTGCTTTCAGTTCATCCAAGAAATCTGCAGGAATATTTTTCCACACCTCTCAAGTTCAGTCTTCGAAAGTGGTTGCGTTTCCTGTTTCTCACAATCCAAATAATCCCAAACACATGCAGTGATGTTGAGCTCTGGGGTGGTCAGTCCATTCTTTTGAGAACACCAGCAGTTCTTTATTTAATGTACAGATTTTCTCGTTTTGTTGTTTATTTTTCTCACTAACGGCTTCTGACAGCGCCGTGTCGTCTTCTCACAGTGGAAGGATTGACAGAGACACCTGTGGATGTTTTCAGATCTGAGGCAAGAGTGGAGCTTGATGTTCTCCTGTTTCTCAGCTAAGAAAGCTGTTTATCTGATGGTGGAAGTTTTGGTGTCTCCCGTGGTTGTTAAGAGTTACTCCAGTTTTGGAAACTGCTCGTCATTTATTTTCCTTTGACTTTCCTCTTCCTTATACAAGTGGATTGTTTCATATCCACTCTCTTTACAAATATCCGGAAAAATTAAGAATGTCATAAACATCGTGGTCAGGCAACAGGCACAGGTCAAATCCAGTAAGGGCAGCAAGTAAAGACACACAAACAGAGGCTAAAACAACCCAATAAGGGTCAGGCAAAAACAGGCAAGTCAAAGTATAGAAGATCCGTCAGGGTCTGGAGGGTCGGGCGTTGTGTGATCTCCCAGAGGATTCTGGCAGATGGAGTCCATGGAAACCTCTGAGCCACTGGGATGCGTGACAAAGAGCTTCTGCTTAATGGCCTTTTTTTTTTTTTTTTTTACTGGAAATGAAATAATTGAAGGGTGGTCTCTGACTTTTGCAGAGCACTGTAGCTACATCTTTGCTGATATAGGCCTGCCGTGCAGTACAGTTCGGATTCAGCACAGTTGTCATAGCAACAGAATGTGATCATCCTCCTTTCCGAACAGATCTAATTTCATTACATTCCTTTCAAGGCGTGATGTCATGCGCGGTTTGTAATTAAAAGTTTGCCTTGGAAATGGACTCCAGTCTGTCCATATGTGATGAGGCTAGCCGGTCTAGCACATCACCAGCAGCCATGAACGAAGACTAAAAGAGACGAAAGGTGTAACTGAGCCTTTTATTTTAATTAACGTAAAGAGACAGTTACTTACCTGTTTCCTGGAAAGAGTGACGGCGCGGGTCATTCGGTCCTCTTGTAGGTCTGCGGGCCTAGGAGTGGACGGGGGGTGCACAGGTCGACCCAGGAAAAAGAAAACTGCTAATGAACTAGTTGCTAATATTGAACACTGGCCATGAAAACTGGAAAACACAACACGGGCATAAACACTGAGTAGCTCAAGAAATAAGCAATACCTCACAAAGCCTGGGCTTTATACTAAAGCTAAAGAGAGGTCAACAGGTGTAACAGATCAGGATTCAGGAGAGAGAGAGCTGTGACTGGTGCATGATGGAGGGTCAGGTGTCGTGATATTCTGGGAGATGGAGTCCATGGAAACGCCTGAGCCACTGGGATGAACTTGTGCTTAATGGCCTCTTTCACTGGAAATGAAATAATTGAAGGGGTGGTCTCTGACTTTTGCAAAGCCCTGTAGCTACATAAAATCTTAGGCCTATCGCGCAGTACAATTCGGATCCAGCACAGTTGCCATAGCAACAGAGTGTGGTCATCCTCCTTTCCGAACAGATCTAATTTCATTACATTCCTTTTAAGGCGTGATGTCATGCGCGGTTTGTGATTTAAGTTGAGACATTTCAGGTTGCTTTCTGTTCCGCGTCTCGAGAGCATCCTGAAAAGTATTAATGTGAAAATTAAATTACTGTTTGAGCTCCAGGGGTGAGAAGCTCTGCTCTTTCTCTCTCCTTCTCTGTGATTTTATTAAATTCTGCATTTCTTACCTTCAGTGCCACTTGCTCAGGGCCTTGCTTGGTGAAGGTTGAGAAGTGGGGCGCGTGTGAAGGCGGCTGTGATTGCGCCTTCTCTACATTGCAGTTTCTTTCACCGTCAGTGTAACATGAGTAACGCACTTTAGGGCAAAAATAAACTCAGCGTTTTACTGTCAAAGCGGCTTTTCAGTTGTTATTTTTCTCTGCAGCTCTCATTAAACTGGTTTGGAGATTTAGGGCATGCGCAGATTCCGATCAGAAGCATTATGAGCTCTGCTGCGATGTGTGGATTTAGAGCAGCCTGCGGTGAACGTGCTTAACTGAATTAGAAAAATGTTTGAATGTACCTCCATTGATTTTTGGCTCCCACCTGTGCATGTCTGCGTTTTGTTAGATGAAAAGGGAGAAATTTGAATTCAAATTGACACTGAAAAGGCCTCTCTCAAAGCACATCTCTAGGATTTGCTCTGCATTCAAGCCTCTAAAAACATTCTCAACAGTGCATATGAGGTAAAAATGGGAGGAGGAAATGAGCAAGCAGTTCACAGACGGAAGAGAATTTGACTGGAAGCGCTCAGTCAACCTTTATTAATTTAAAAAAGCTCATTATGAACCTTTCAGGCAGGAGGTGAGGGGGTCGTATAGGATCTTGGAAATCAGCTTCTCTCTCGTCTTAAAGGTTTGCCTTGGAAATTGACTCCAGTCTGTCCATAACACATTCACTGAATGCTATATTTGGTAGCTGGACTTGAGAAGCACTGCACGTTTATTAAAAATGGCTTTTGAACTTTATGCTGGTAACAATCTGGATGGTTCTTCTTAGGCTGGAGAACAGGATGTCCATTAGTTCCATCTGAAAGGCTCATCAGATAAGCATGCATTTCCACCATGCAGCAGTCCATTTCAGAAGAGCTTGAGCCCAGAAAGTCTCCAGCATTTGTGGTTGTTGACAACATATGATGTCCACTATGCATGAGTGCAGTCTTGTTTTTGTCAATGGAGAGATAAACTATGAGTTTGTCAAAGTCTTCTCGAGCCCATGCATGCCCCGATTTTCTTCCCAATTTAGTTGTCTCCAATTCCACCTGTGAAGCAGAACCGCATCTTTTCGAACTACCGCTCACGCAACATCACTGGACAGCCAAAGACGCTCGGAGGAAAGCTGACGGACACTTGCACTGAGCACCATCGTGTTGGGTAATGGGGGAGAAGGGGGCGCCTTCCTACCCACCTAGAGAGAGCGAGGCCAATTGGACTCCTGGCCACGGACAGCTGTCACATCACCATGGATCGAACTCTCGATGTTAGGGCCAGCGCTTAGATAGATGCGTCACTCGGGAGCCCCGTGCAGGTTTTTCATATTGTGCCATCTGAGGGGTCAAAGCGGCATTCACTTGTGGCTTTTGGCCCCACCCTTTGTGCACAGAGATTTCTCTGGATTCCCTGAAGTTTTGATGATATTATGCACCATAGAGGGTGAAAAATCCTAGTAATCATTTGTTGAGGAACTTTGGGCCACATTCATCCAAAAATCTTTAAGTTTTTTCTTAAATTTGTTCTTGGGAAAGGTCCTAATGAATACTACGTTAGATGATCAAATCCAGACCATAATCCTATAGCAATGTTGTGGAAGGACCTAAAGCAGCAGTTCATTAGATGAAACCGCCAACATATCAGAGCTGAAGCTGGGCTAAAACTTCACCGAGCCGATGTGCAGAACTAACCCACAGTTACTGGAAACGTTTAGTTGCAGTTATTGCTGCACAAGAGGGTCACACCAGATACTGAAAGCAAAGGCTCACATACTTTTGCTCCTCACAGATATGAAATATTGGATCATTGTCCTCAATAAAGAAGTGACAAAGTCTCTTATTTTTGTCTCATTTGTTTTATTTGTTTATCTATGATTAGGACTTTTAGCAGAGCCATTTTATGAGCAGCCTGGCCACTTCCTATTTCGCCCATTATATCAAAAACAGGACTGCTAAACAGCAGGGGGCGCCCACAAGCAAGTCCTCAATGAATGGGAGTGAATGGAGCTCAACGGCTAAAACCAAAAAGTTAAAATAGTTTCTAATCACTTGCCCAGAACTTTCTTTTAATTTTAGAAACTGGAAGGATGGATTTCACTAAAAAACTAAAGAAATCTCACCTGTATGTTTCCTTTTATCTACAGCAAATGGTTTTTGGGCAGCAGGACGCTAACATTACTGCTACTGAGTGCTGATAGGTTGGTGAGCGGAGCAGCTCATTGGCTGTTCACGCTCGCTGACATCATGGCCCTACATTAGGCACGGTTTTAAACTCTTATAACTCAAGTTTAAAAGCTCTTAAAATATGAGTAGTGTTAAAATATTTGGTAACACTTTATTTGAAGGCTACCTACATAAGGGCTTTATGACGCATTCATAAGCACTGAATAATGTGTTTATGAAGCACTACTTGAACATTTATTAAGTGCTTATGTCGGTTCTCGCAACCTGACATAAGATGTTTTATGAAATAAATGATATTGTACTGACATAATAAGAATAAACATTGAACATATTTACAGCACTAAACATATTTAAACCCTATACATAATTGCATCAATCATCTTATCCATGCCATGGAGGGAAGAGGGGGTGGTTTCCAGGCATATTTAACCTGATATCAGTACAATGTCGTCTTAAGAATGCTGACATAAATAGTTATGTATAGTGTTTTAAATGTTTAGTGCTGTAAATATGTTCAACTTTTATTCTTATTATGTCAGTATAATGTCATTTATTTCATAAAACATCTTATGTCAGGTTGCGAAAACATAAGCACTTAATAAATGTTCAAGTAGTGCTTCATAAACACATTATTCATTGCTTATGAATGCGTCATAAAGCCCTTATGTAGGTAGCCTTCAAATAAAGTGTTACCAAATATTTTATGCTGTTCTGTTACATTAAAAATGTAGTATTTAGAAACTATTTATTAAACTATTTAGTATTTAGAAAAGTATTTAGAAATTATGATTTTTCTCAAATGCTCCGTTTCAACGCATTCATTCTGGACTCACTCAGGAGCGCCCTCTAGGGTTTAAGAAACCTGGAAGACATTACAGAGTGATAATTCTCATCTCTACAGGTTCTCTGGCTTTAGGTCAAATTCTAAAGGGTTCACAAATGTTCAAGCCCCACTAGAAGTGGACTTTAAGACGAGATTTCTGGTTGATGAATTAGGCCTGGTGTTCTTAAACTGTTGGATTATTTGCTAGAACATGTTTTGGCAATGTGGCGAGTGTCAATCCATCCTTGCTTAGAAAGGACTTGGCCTGTTCTAGATGATGTTTTCAAACCTAAGAACAATTGCATCATTTTTTTTTAGCATTTCAAAATGTTCTTAGACTCAAGTTGCTACTGCCCTGGCTTTTTTAGGTTAATGTGGATGAACATATCACTGCTTTCTGCCTTTACCTGCAGCTCATATACTGTCCCAACACTCTCTGGAGTTAAGGTTTATATATTCCCATAAAAAAATTGTGACTTCCAGCAGCAGCTCTATTTTCAGAAAGGATGAGTCACTCTGTGATGATGTGATTTGGGCCGACTGTCTCATGTAGGTGACATCATGCTCTGTAAGGTGACCGTGTGTGCTGGGTTTTTGTCGTTGCAGGTAAGATGTTTAAGGCGCTGGACCTGTCTCTCATAGTGGAGTTCATGCTGATGTTCTATAAGGACAAGCCTATTGACTGGCTGCTGGACCACATCATGTGGGTGAAGGTGTGCAACCCAGAGAAGGATGCGGTATGTTTTCTCTCTCACATGGACGCACACTGTCTGTCCCTCTGTCTCTCGCTCTCTCCCCGTCCACACTGAGTCACTCCTTTGCTGAATTATCCTCATGATCATTAGTCATTATTAGGCATAATGTTATAATTACTGGAGTCTAGACTGATTTCTCATTATAGTCACTCTCTATTACATCGCTCACTGTCTTACTTGCTGTAACCTTGGACTTCAACTTACTGACCACTTTATGAGCTCCACCTACCTTACAGGGCACTGTATCCTGTGTGTGACAAAAGTATGTGGACACCTAAATGAGTGTGTTGGACATCTCAGTCCAAAACCATGGGTGTTAATATGGAATTCTCTTCACTTCAGTCGACAGCGGGCATTGCACAGTGAACTGAGGCTTGTATCACAATAATAGCACTTACAGTTGACTGGGGCAGGTCTAGCAGGCCAGAAATTTCACAAATTTAAATGTGGCAGAGGTGGTATCCTCTAACAATGCCACATATAAAGTTTGTCCAAATGCAGCACAGAGCTCTGGGGTTCAAACTATGCAGCGGTTTGAACGCCAGGTACCAGAATGTAAAATGTAGCGCTACTACTACACTTCAATCACTACACTTTAAAAAGCGGCTCATCAGATCTGCCTAAAAAAATACTTCATGTGATAACAAGTAAATTAACTAGTTTAACGTATTTATTTAGGTTGAATAAAACTAGTTCATTTACTTGTTACCACATAAAGTATTTTTTTTTAGGTAGGTCTGACGAGTCACTTTTCACAGTGTATGTAGTCATTGGTTTTGTTATTAACACTCCTTATTGCCAATGTTATGTTTGGTTGTTCAAAATAATCTCATTATGGAGTGTGACTCTTTCTTAAAGAGTTATCAGCATTTTATTGCTGGGATTTCCAGCACTATGGTACAATCTCAGAAATAAAGGTATGAGACGGTCACTGGGGCAGTTCCTGTGATAGTCTGATCACGTAACACTGTTACATGTATTCCATTACTAACCAGCCCTGGTTGTCAAAAATGCATCTGTTCAAAATCCTTTCCTTTTACCAGTGAAGTCACTGCATAATCTTTATGTTTTTGCTAATGTCAGTTGGTTTTGGAGAGAACAGAGTGAAAAATGACGATGTTCCTCTATTGATAGCACCCGCTGGTGTACTGCCCCGTCGCCATGGTTGGACAGCAGCTGCAGGTGTTTAGCTTTCTCATTCAAGCATGTTGAGGTGCTTGACAGCTCTGTGTGGGTGATACTTTGACAAGATGTAGTTGCAGGCTGTGCGCATGAGAGGAGGCGTGGAGGAGATGCGCTACAGCAACGTTTTGGAAGACAACACCTGTACGGATGAATAATTAAAAACCCATTTAGAAATGAATCTGTTTATCAGATTGCTGCTGCTGCGCTCCGGTAGAGATCATGTAGAGAGTGGTTTTTTTTTTTGTTTTGTTTTGTTTTGTTTGCTTATTTATTTATTTTTACAGAAACACTGCGACAGGCAGAAGGCGAACCTGCGGATCCGCTTCAAGCCCTCGCTCTTCCAGCATGTGGGAACCCACTCTTCTCTCGCTGGAAAGATCCAGAAGCTCAAGGTGTGTTTGTGTGTATTTGTGTACTTGTTTTAGGATACTTTCAGGACAAAATGGCCCGATAGATGTATGGATGTGAAACATACGGTGCTGTGTGAAAGTCAGAGACCCCCCGCCCCCCCATTCACTTCATTTCCAATCAAAAAACAGCAATCGAAAGGAGTTATGGAACAACTGAGGTTTGGTGGGGAGGACAGATCTGAAACCCCTCCAGTCTAACACTCTATACACTGTATTCCAATCTTCTGTTTCCCATGACAAACGTTGGCCTGAATGATGGTGTAAAAATCTGTTCAAAGATAATTGGAGTCCTACAGAGAGACCTGGGCTTCCTGTGGGAGAAACAAGTGGCTCAGAAAGCAAAAGTCCAGCGAGTTCACTGTAATGTTGCCAGGTCGGCACTGTATTGTGCCCCTCAGTAGAACAAATTGCATATATATATATATATATATATATATATATATACATACAAAGTACTGTGCAAAAGTCTTAGGCACACAAGATACATCTATTTATAGAAGACAAAATCTATTTATTTGTGTACTTATCTGAGAAAAGTGTTAATATTTGAACAAACAAAAATTATAGAATATTAATTAATAATGATTTATATATATATATATATATATATATATATATATATATATATATATATAGTGATTTTGTGGCTCCTGGTTTGAACAAGCAGTGCTCAGTAAATTGAGCTCATGATGTAATTGATGATATTAACGAGTCTCTGTGGCGGCTGTGAAGGCGTCGAGGAAAAATATGGACCCAAGAAATTCTTGTTCCTTTTTATTGTTTTTCTGTTTATTTGAATTATGAATACAACTTTATTCTAATGTATATTGTGATAAACTCACGATGCCTAAAACTTTCACACTGTACTGTATTTACACCGATCAGGCGTAACATTCTGACCACCTCATTTACATTTACAGCGTTTAGCAGACGCTCTTATCCAGAGCGACTTACAAGAAGTGCTTTGTCAATCTAGAGAAAGTATCTTTGCTAGTTACCAGTAGCTTAGAGAAAAGACGGTCCTGAGCTCAGATACTGCTAGAAACACAGTCACTGCAGACACCGAGATAGAGAAACTACTGTTTCTACAGTCACTGTCCATCTTATCAGCTCCACTGACCGTATAGCTGCACTCTGTAGTTCTACAGTTACAGACTGTAGTCCATCTGTTTCTCTGATACTCTGTTACCCTGTTCTTCAGTGGTCAGGACCCCCATGGACCCTCACAGAACAGGTACTATTTGGGTGGTAGATCATTCTCAGTACTGCTGAGAATGACCCGGTGGTGGTGTGTTAGTGTGTGTTGTGCTGGTCTGAGTGGATCAGACACAGCAGTGCTGCTGGAGTTTTTAAACACCTCAGTGTCACTGCTGGACTGAGAACAGTCCACCAACCAAAAATATCCAGCCGACAGCGTCCTGTGGGCACTGATGAAGAACTAGAGGATGACCAACACAAACTGTGCAGCAGCAGCTGAGCTGTCGTCTCTGACTTTACACCTACAAGGTGGACCGACAAGGTAGGAGTGTCTAATAGAGTGGACAGTGAGTGGACACAGTGTTTGTACAGTTTGTCATTGTAGAACTACAAAGTGCATCTATATAGTAAGTGGAGCTGATAAAATGGACAGTGTGTGTAGAAACAAGTAGTAGTGAAAAGAAAAAGAAAAATTTATGTCCCCGTAAAAGACGGGGTGGTGGTGTAGGCAAGGAATACTGGCCAAAAAAAAAAAAAGAGTTGGTTGCATTTTCTGCTTCTCATGGTACAAAAAAAAAACATATTCAGTGATGTTGAGATCTGGACTCTGGGATGGTCAGTCCATTTTTATGAGAGCACCAGCAGCTGCTTTGTTTGCAAATATTCTTCTTTTTTGCCTATTTCCTTTTCTCAGTCAGAGCTTCTTGACAGCTACACATCCTTTCAGACCCATAGCGTTGAGCTGTCTCCTCACAGTGGAAGGATGGACAGAAACACCTGTTTTTCCTTTAACCTTTCCCTTTGTTATGCAAGTAGATCTACATAAAAAATGTATGTAATGGCCATTTTGTCGGGAAAATAAATAAAATGCTTGGTCTCTGACTTGCACAGTATTGTATGTATGACCCCGTGTCCTGATGCTGTATAAAAAACATGAGCAAGTGTTACCGCTTCAGCCGAGAGGCCCTGCTGGGTGCTGTGATTGCCACAGGCCTGCTTTGGGAGACAGATAAAAAGACACTGATGTATTATTTGTTCACTATATCCTCCTCTCGCCTGGCTGAGAGAATCACTGTGGCGGTCAGTGTCTGAATGACCCTGCCTGCGCAAGGTAATATTGATTTCCCTTTCCTCTGTGAGCTGCCTGCTGATCACGAATCTTAACCTGAGGGCGAAGCTTGCCGTTTACTGCCGTGCCCATCCCACCCCGCCCACCCCGTCCACCCCTCTCCACCCCGTCCACCCCTCTCCACCCCACCCACCCCTCTCCACCCCGCCCACCCCTCTCCACCGGTATCTTATACTTGCTCTGTCAGTCTGTTCTTATTTACCTGCCTTATCTCTGCCTCTATATTTACTCACTGTCTTTCTCTTCCACTATCTCGGTTTTCTATTTAATGCTGCAGGTATTTCTAAGACGTTGTTGTCCTTCACTTCTGCCTCATCCATGAAATATGAAATTCTCTCTCTCTCGCGCTCTCTCTCTCTTTCCACCCCCCTGTCTCTCTCTCTCGCGCTCTCTCTCTCTTTCTCTCTCTGTCTCTCTCTCTATTTCTGTCTCTCTCTCTCTCTCTCTCTCTCTCTCTCTCTCTCTCTCTCTCTCTCTCTCTCTCTCTCTCTCTGTCTGTAGGACAAGGACTTTGGGAAGCAGACTCTCCATAAAGGTCATGCTAACCCGTTAGCGGAGGTCACTACCAGTCTGAAGACGTACCAGCACTTCACGCTGGAGAAGGCCTACCTGGGAGAAGATTTCTTCTGGGCGTTCACGCCTGTAGCTGGAGACTTCATACGTATCCGCTTCTTTACCCCTGTCCGCATAGAGAGGTACACACAACCGCTACATACACACACATTTAAAGGAATAATTTACTAAGATCTTCAGAAGGGAATTCCATCAATTTTCAGTCCATTTCGGTGTAATTCAGTGGTTGAGATGTAAACAGAGTCATCCAGAGTGGTTTGATGTGAAATTCTTTGTTCTAGAGAAGCTTACCAACTCAGATTTCTTTACAGTGGTGGTGATGGGTACAATGTACAATGCACAGTACAATGAGATTTGTATATAAAAATAAAATAATCCTCCTTTGCAGTAAAATAAAGCTCCGCAGATCCTTCAACAGTTGTAAATTATCTTAAACACTGGAGTTCATGTAGAACTGCCAACTCACCCATTAACCCTGAAGATCAGACTGCTGGTCAAGATTTAAGATGACCATCGATAATTAGGGGCCCAATGGACTTTTATAATCACTCCAGCTGGTTTCCTGATACTTAAGGTGTAACAGGAAAATTCAAACAAGCAGCTGCGAATGAGAAGCGACTTCAGCCTTTTACAAGAAACTTCTACTTCTGTGGAAAAGTTTCCTGCTGGAGATGCGAGAAAAGCCGCTATAGCTGAGCAAAAGCTTAACGCAGAGCAACGTAAGACTGTTTTCATTTATATTTTATTTTTTTAGTCTATATTATGACATTAGCACATACTGAGACAAATTTACAGCCATATTTGTAGGTTTTGCCCTGAGGTTAGGGTTCAGATTTAACAGAATCTTCCGCGCTCAGTTTCAAGTTCACTTGCATTTAATACACACTTAGTTGCGTGTTGCTTAAAAATATACTGAGCGTCTACAAAGCATCTATAGTGGACCATCCAAAATAACTGTTACCCTGACTTTTATATGTGATGTTGATGATGATGAAAGTTGTAAATCTGAAAAAGAAATTTCTTTAGGGGCTGTTTTGCTTTGTGTTTTAGGCCAAAAGTCATAAACAGTGTCTCAGACGTCAAGCGGCGTATTTGTAACCACTTTATATAATAATCTTTTAGAGGCAGTAAATTCTTCAGATGTCTGGTTCCTACTACCACCACTGTTTCTCTAGAAATGAGCGGTTCAATTCAAACCACTCTGAATGACGATGTTCACATCTTAAGCGTTTAATTGTGCAGAAATTTTGGAAAATCTGTGAAATTCCCTCTGAAACCCACCATCGTACCAGGTCCCCAAATGCAGCCAGAGGCCAGAGCCACACTGTGAGTTTCCAGAAACACAAATAAAGCTGCAAAAGGAATTCTTTAGTTGAGCATAAAATGTGCGTAATTTTAAGTAATTTTGAGAAATAACTAAGATCAGAAACTGAAGCTCATGTCAGCAACTTGGACTCCAGTTGCATGTTGACAGGCTCACAACTCGACTAGTGTGACCTGTGCAGTTTCAGCCTGAGACAAAAACCATAAAAAGGATTAAATTAGAGCCAGCAGCCTTTCGTTTCCAGCCTTACTTGTGTGATTATGTCTGTCAGTTTTTCTGAGGTCATGCTTACGGTCATTTCTGTGATGAGCTGCAGTCATTACTGCAGTACTGTTCTCCTGCAGCTCAGTGGAATCAGGTTTGGCTTCAGATAAAATCATTGTATTATTTTTTTTTGGTCTGGTTCTGGTTTTAATTTAAAGTGCCCATATCATGGAAATGTGTGTTGTTTGTTTTTTTTGTTTGTTTGTTTTGCAGTAAATTAGTTTGAAGCAATATGTAAACAGTCACAGTTTCAAAACCTACCATTTACTCTTCAGTCCACGCCGTCTAAACCTGAGCTGAATTCATCTTTTTCGCTCAGATGCACAATACAGGGCAATCAGAACGGAGCTCATTTACATACATCAGTCTTAAAAACAGCCTATTTAATTGTAAGAGATAAAGAGAAGGTGGAAAATGGTCATGTAAAAATTAATAATGGGCCCTGTAATGCAGTAATAGAGAGATAACATTGGCCCTCAGAGACATTAGGCGGCCCTGGAAGCCACAGGCTGGCAGCCTGAATTGATTTGTTTTTAAATAATGGCTATTATGAATTTCAAATTTGACTGAAATGCCCATCTCTACTGACTGAAGTAATGTAGCTAACAAATAATGGCAGTTTATACCCAACAAATCAGCATTAATGCAAAGCTGCGTGCATAAATCATCACACTTATGACTCCAGACTGCATAAAGCTTAGTGCCTAATAGACTTGCTTATGTGCTTTCTGACACATTTCCAGTGTCCCAATTCAGGGGCTGCATCCTTCGAAGGCTGCGGAGACCCACAGAGGCTGAACCGAAATGAGACGGTCTGCTCTACGGCGGATTTCCTTGCGTCTTTGTTCCCGGCCTTACGGAACTCCGCTCCTGTCAAGTTCCTTTAAAGTTCTTTAAAGACGGAAACTTTGATTTTAATTATTTTTTTTAGAGCTGGAGATGCTTCTCTCTGTCTGCTCTTTGCTCCCTAAATCAAAACAAAATGTTAGTGTAAGTTTTGCTTCAGACCACATTTTTAACATCTGCATCGTTCGCCATTCGACTCGGTTTAAACCCAGTAAAGTGACTCCTCAGCCGCCGTTCACTCCTTCGACGCCAGCATGTTCTCGAATCCTCGCTGGCACTCGGGATATCTTGGATCCACCCATTGGGATCCTTTGTTGCCATGGAAAAGAAGAACACATTTCTCGGCCGCTTATGGAGGAGCCTTCGAAATGGGACAGCGTAGTCGCGTCACTGTGGTGCAGTCGGCCTTCAAATGCAGCCTCTGAAGGATGCAGCTCCTGGATTGGGACGCTGCTTTTATGACGTACTGTAATCTATGAAAATGGACAAAAGTATGTTGCAGTGGGCAAATTTCAGATCATATACTCTGTGATTTGAAAACTGCACTTAGCCTTTGCAGTCTGGTGCAAAAACAGACCAACAGAAATGGTCAGAATATTAAAGTATTTTTATATGAACTTCCTTTACAAGTTAATCATGTTTTTCTCCATTTTGAGGGTTCAGGCTTTTATATTCCTTTAAAATGCCATGCTAATCTGTCATTGTCTCACTCATATATACACATGCATGTACACACACACACACACACACACACACGCACTCAAGGAATAAACACCCCCTTCCTCACTGTCTAATGTACTGTGACTCACTCAAGCAGCCTGCTACATGCTTGACCCATTGCTCAGCCTCATTGGAACAGAGCCTGCAGCATTAAGGCATCTCTGTGCTCCATTTAGAGCTACACGTACCTTTCACGTCCTAATGGAAAGTTTAGATACATTTCAAGCTTAATGGAGGTGTGATTCAAGCCAGTGAGAAACATCCGTCGATCACTCTAGGAGTAATTCTAGGAGGTCAATGTAGAGTATAGCTCTCGGTGTGATTATGGAAAAGTGATATTACAGCGGTGGAGAGACAGTCCAGCTGTTCCTTTGGAGGGGAGATGGGTATCTGAGACAGGAGACTGTGTGAGATGTATCTAAGAGCTAAATGCAGTGTTGCTCTAATGGCTTATTCATCATCGCACTCATCAGTCTGTGCCAGGAGTATGTAAGAGTAATGAATATCCCCAAGGACAGAATAGACTAGCTGGGTTTGCCAGCCCAACTCAAGCTGGATCAGTTTCACCTGGCGATGTACTACAAGGAGATTCACTCGAAAGAGGCCCCGAATATTCTGTGGTAACTCTGGCTAGGATGAAGCAGTCTGAACGAAGCAACATGGAATGAACTCCTCAGCGCATGCCGCTTCGAACAAGCTGGGATGCCCCTGCGTCGGAGTGATGGGATAGGTGCCGGACAGCCGTTGCAGCATTTAACCTCTGTTTGCAACTTCCGGGTACATACTCGCTGTACCCCTTCATATGTCTGGCAGAAAAAACGGAGATCATTTCCAGCATCAGATGTAATGCAGTAGATTACACATACATCAAGGTATGCAGTGTATTTTTCTGGGTCAGATGGCTTCATCCTAACAGGAGTTACAACTGAATATTCAGGGCCTCTTTCGAGTGAATCTCCCTGCATAATTTAAATGATTATCGGCAAGATCTTTGCTTTTTAAAGGGTCCATTTCTGTGGTTTTATGTGCCCATTGAAGTCATCATTCATTTTCCCACCTCTCTTGATCTGTTGCGCTTAGGCTACGTTCACATTACAAGCCTCATTACTCAAATCCAATTTTTTTGCTCTAATCCGGTCTCTCGGACACGATGGTTCACACTCGTTTAGGTAAGTCATTCAAATCGGTCATTAATGTGAACGAACCAGCGTCCTGAAGTGACCCTCATGAGCTCCTCCTACTCAGTAACGTCACGTGACTGAATCACTGCATCATCAGCACAAACTAACGAGCAGAACGAGATCATTAAGTCTGATCAGCTCTCAGCTTCATTATTAGAGCCAGACGGAGGAGAATGAGGTGAGATGAGCTGCTTTTCCACCGTTTACAGGCTTTAACGTCTGTTCGGCGCTGCTGCCATGGTAACGCTGAATGATGACACACCCGCAGTGGAAAAAAGCACATGAATTCGATATGAGCATCACATTAAAGTCACATGGCCACGAATACATATCCAATCTAGGACCACATATGAAAGTGGCTGAAGTCAGATTTGCAAAGACCAGATTTGTGTCCACACAGCTCTAAAAAACATCGGATCTGAGTCACACTGGGGCAAAAAAATCTGATTTATGCCACTTCAGCCTGGTAATGTGAACGCAGCCTTAAAGCTGTTTATGTTGCTATACATTTAAGACTGCTGTATGTAAATTATCTCTGTTCTGATTGGCTTCTTTGTGTTGTGCTTATTTCAAAAAGCAGTCCGGGCTGAAACACTCCTTATAGCTTCATTTTGAATGGATGGGCTAAACTCATGGTAAAAATAGGAATTCTGCTCCATTTAAAACGATATAGTAACTGATTTCATGGCTTTTCTTCACAACTTCTTAACTCTTAGTTAAACTTCTTAGTTGAGTCAAAAACTGTCCCAGCTACTGTTTGCTAAGCCGACCCCTCCTGTTGGCTAAGGGTTAATTTGGGTATAAATTATCAAAGTCCATAGTTTTTGTAAGCAACAATGATGAAGTGAATCGCTTTCTGTAATTGGCTGAACTTGGCGCTCCCTCAGTGATAGTAGTCCTGTTTAAATATACACACACACCAACTCTGAATATACACATATATACACGACATACATTAATATTACACTATTCCAATGTACAGTTGTACAGTAATAAGTTATGATAATAATAATAATAATAAGCTGTTGTCCACATTGCGTATGTGCAGTTAGTCTGAGGGAGATAATAAATGAGATGCAGGTTCTCAGGGATAGGACACTGATCTAGAATCTTCCAGATTGTACAGGACATGGATAGAAGATGTACAAGGTGTCAGTCTATATGTGTGAGTACAGCTTTGGTGCAGAGGATCAGAGTGAGTCTGATGAGATGTGGATGTGGTGTGGATTGTCCATGGAGATCATCATAACTCAGAGGTGCAGTGACAGGCCTATAGACCGAACATCTGGGCTGCGACCTTTCAGTTTGGGGAAATTACACTGGTGCTGTATTCCGTATAAATCAGCCAGCCAGACGACTCTGTAGAACCTTTCCTGG